>NC_047119.1:47682532-47945032 GCF_902500255.1 Thalassophryne amazonica
GATGAGCCAAACGATTTAGACGAGCTAATATCGTTGTTGATTCGTCTAGATGATCGGATGAAGGAGCGTGGACGCGAGAGAGGACGCCCATCAGAGCGTTTTTTTTTGTCTCGGGACTTTCCCCGACACAAAGCCCCACTGAGGCTCCTCCGACGGGACCTCCGGCTCCTCCTATTGACGAGCCCATGCAGCTCGGACGAGTCGAGATTCCTGTATTGCCCCGACACGTAAGCGTCAAGAGAAATAACGGTGACATAACTCCAAGTGTTCTGGGACAGGCAAAAGAACCCACATAAAAAAAAAAAAAAAAAAAAAAAAAACTATTCTAGCACAAGTAAATGTTTTGTTTTCTTTAATCAGGGGTTATACTTGTTTGGGGAGGTAGGGGCGTATCTGGTGGAGTGATAGGCGGTTAGAAGCCCGCCTGGGCTCACTTACTTGTCAATTTTGTATGTGTTTTTAGGTATTTTCTGTTTGGGTTGTTGGGTCGTTTTGTTTTGTTGCTTTTATTTCTCTACATTCCTAACCCCAACCTCACTTGCCCTTAGACCGCTTGTCTTGTGGGTTGTGGGGTGGTGCAGGTTGGTCACGCTGGGCATTCTCAGAAGACCTCTGCACCTGGGGGGGGGGTGTTAGAGGCGTTCTTTTTAGTTTGGTTAGGGCCCGGTTCCACTCCAGCCTCGGTGAGCCTTTGTACCGATTGTCATGGGTGTTGCCGGGGTGTGGTGCAGCGGAGACATGCCTCAGTCGGAGGGGTGGGCCGATCTGTTGCCGTTTGCCATTTCGGTAGTTCCACCCCTCCCGAGTGGCTGGGGTATGGTCGAGTTGGGGCACCGGACGTATTTCCGGTTCTCCGCTGCGCCTTGGGGTTGGAGCTGGGTTAGTTTTTACCTGTTCCCTTCTCCGGCTTAATATTTTGAGCCGTTCGCCAAAATAGAGCCGCCGAGGGGCTCTGGGAGGGACCTGGGGTCTTTCGGGGTGCCGGGGAGGGTAACAGGGTTTATGGTCGTTTTATATCCCCCCGGGGTTGTTTTTGGTTGTCCTCCGGGGGTTGGTTTTTGGTTTTATTTTGTTTCCTTCCGGGTTCCGCCTCCAGGGTTGATGGGACGGTCCTCTGGGGGGGAATTGGCTTGGGACCGACCGGCCAAGTGTGACCGGATCTGGGGTTCCGGGGTTGTGGGGAGGGTACCTCCTGGGGTTGATGATACGGTCCCTGGGGGGCACCGTTTTACTCCATGTAGACCTGGGGACCTTTGTGGGATTACGGTTTTGGCTGTTCCTCCTGGAACTGGCAATGAAGGCCTTCTGAGGGGGGGTTGGGCTCTGCAAGTCATTCTGGGGGGGTTGTTTGTTATTTTTCTTTTATGCATTTACGTTTGTACTGTGTTTGTGGGACTGTGTTGGGTTTTTGTGTTTGGGAGTTTTTCTTTTCCTCCCGGGGTTTGATGGGACGGTCCCCTGGGGAGGTTTTGGGTGGGTTTTATGTTTTTTTTTGTGTGAGTGGACTTGTTCTGGGGACTGTTTAGGGGCTTTTGTTGATTCCAGCCGGCCTTCCAGCTGCGGTGCCTGTCTTACCGTCTGCTTCCTGACGTGGACCCCGGAGGGAGGTGCTGTTCTCGGACCTGGTCTGTTCGGTCACCGGGAGGCTTCCCGTTGATGGGGGGGTACTGTTGTGTGTTGGGGGGGGCGTGGCTGGATGTTTTGGTGTTCTTTTCTTTTCTTTGCTCTCCAGGTGGCATGACGCAGGTCCGCTCCTCAACCCGCGTCGACACATAACACTACAGTCATCATCTGCAGCCCCAATTCCAATAAAGTTGGGATGGTGTGTAAAATGTAAATAAAACAGAATACAATGATTTGCAAATCCTCTTCAACCAAATCCTCTTCACCACAAAGACAAGATATTTAATGTTCAAACTGATAAATTTTATTGTTTTTGTGCGAATATTTGCTCATTTTGAAATGGATGCCTGCAACGCGTTTCAAAAAAGTTGGGACAGTGGTATGTTTACCACTGTGTTACATCACCTTTCCTTCTAACAACACTCAATAAGCATTTGGGAACTGAGGACACTAATTGTTGAAGCTTTGTAGGTGGAATTCTTTCCCATTTATGCTTGATGTACGACTTCAGTTGTTCAACAGTCCAGGGTCTCTGTTGTCATATTTTGCGCTTCATAATGCGCCACACATTTTCAATAGGCAACAGGTCTGGACTTCAGGCAGGCCAGTCTAGTACTTGCACTCTTTTACTATGAAGCCACACTGTTGTAACACGTGTAGAATGTGGCTTGGCATTGTCTTGCTGAAATAAGCAGGGACATCCCTGAAAAAGACGTTGCTTGGATGGCAGCATGTGTTGGTGCCATCACAGATGTGTAAGTTTCCCATGCCATGGGCACTAACACAACCCCAGTACCATCACAGATGCTGGCTTTTGAACTTTTCGCTGGTAACAATCTGGATGGTCTTTTTCCTCTTTTGTCCGGAGGATTCAACGTCCATGATTTCCAAAAGCAATTTGAAATGTGGACTCATCAGACGACAGCTCACTTTTCCACTTTGCGTCTGTCCATTTCAAATGAGCTCGGGCCCAGAGAAGGCAGCAACATTTCTGGATGTTGTTGATGTATGGCTTTCGCGTTGATTTGTAGAGTTTTAACTTGCAGATGTAGCGACGTACTGTGTCAATTGACAATGGTTTTCTGAAGTGTTCCTGAACTCACGCGGTAAGATCCTTTACACAATGATGTCTGTTTTTAATGCAGTGCCGCCTGAGGGATCGAAGGTAACTGGCATTCGTTGTTGGTTTTTGGCCTTGACGCATACGTGTCGAAAGGTCTCTAGATTCTCTGAATCTTCTGATTATATTATGGACTGTAGATGATGGAATCCCTAAATTCCTTGCAATTGAACATTGAGAAACATTGTTCTTAAACTGTTGGACTATTTTTTTCACACAGTTGTTCACAAAGTGGTGATCCTTGCCCCATCTTTGCTTGTGAACAGGTGAGCCTTTTAGGGATGCTCCTTTTATACCCAATCATGACACTCACCTGTTTCCAATTAACCTGTTCACCCATAGAGTGTTACAAACAGGTGTTCTCTGAGCATTCATCAACTTTCCCAGTCTTTTGTCCCAGCTTTTATGAAACATGTTGCAGGCATCCATTTCAAAATGAGCAAATAGTTGCACAAAAGCAAAAAAGTCTATCAGTTTGAACATTAAATATCTTGTCTTTGTGGTGTATTCAACTGAATATAGGTTGAAGAGGATTTGCAAATCATTGTATTCTGTTTTTTTTTACATTTCAAACAATGTCCCAACTTCACTGGAATTGGGGTTGTATCTCAGATATCTGAAGCTTCTGTACAACAATCATTTCCACATTTCCAGCATTATTTCATCATAAAAGGCGGATGAAGCAATCAGAGTGACGTAGCTACATGAGCTGCAAGTTCATGGATGCTTAGGAGGAAAAAAAAAAGACAGCAAATTGATTCATCTATAATATTCAAGACAGCAAAAGTAACCCCGAATGCTATAGGCGTTTGGAAAGCTAAGGGGGGGTCTGGGGGGGATGTCTCCCCCCAACCCCCCAGAAAATTTAGAGAATACAAGTGGCCTGTAGTGCATTCTGGTGCATTCTTTGGACTAAATTTGGACCTGAAACAGCTGTTAAATTTCTCTTGTGATCTCATGCAGTATGGCACAACATATGGCTTTTGAATGCTTGTTGTGCATCCTGCAGGAGCATGTACAGAATATAACAACACAACAGTTTACAAAAATAGCTAAATCTTCATGAAAACTTTAGTTTGTTTGTGATATACTAGGCAATTAAAAATCATAACTCTCAACTAAAATGTTATAAATAACTTCAAAACACAGCTGACCCTTCTCACCCTGCACACGGGCTATTCGAACCACTCCCATCGGGCAGGAGGCTACGGTCCATCCGGACCAGAACCTCCCGCCATAAGAACAGTTTCTTCCCCTCTGCCATTAGACTCATGAACACTTCATAACTCAGTCACCTTAACCTTAACTCTGTCACTTTATCATTTTATCACGGGTCACTTTAGACAAATGTACTTTGGTTTTTAATTGCACTCCTCCCACTGCACTGTTGTTCTGTTTGTGTCTTTGCACATAGCCTTTCATATTTCATATTTTATCTTATTTTAGCACATATTTTATCTTAGCATTTTATATTGCTCTCTGTTTAATGTTGCACCATTATACCAAAGCAAATTCCTAGTCTGTGAATCCTGGTTATTGGCAATGGCAATAAACGTCTTCTGAGTTCTGAGTTCTGAAACTACTTTCAGACTAGGTAAAGAGATATCATATCATAATATCATACCATAATACTGAAGCCACTCGATTACTATTATTCATTCAATAATCAGGGTTGGGTAGGATTACTTGGAAATGTAATCCTAAAGTAATCAGATTACAAGTAATCCAAATGTATTTACATACATACATGTAATCCACATGTATTCTTTCAAAGTAATCCTACCCAACCTTGTCAATAATGCACAACAATAAAAATTTAAATTTGTTTAAATCAGGGGTGCTTTTAAAATCAGGCTTTTAATGAGCCTTTCATTGGATTCAGGTGTGTTGGAGCAGGGAGACAACTCAGAGTATCAGGAAGGTAGCTCTCGAGGACCGAACTTGAGCACCGTTCGGTCTGCAACACCGGCATTCAAAATGGCAAACTGCTCTCCATGAAGGCACACTCGTGTTAAGTAGGCAGCATTGGGACTGCGCTCTCTTGTACTCATATACATCTCTATGGAGAGCAAGAACACTATCATATTTAGGGGTATGAAGGAATGGAATTTATTACCGGATCACATTAAACTCACTTCTAATGATTGTTTTTTTTTTTTTGTTTTTTTTTTTTTAAAAACCTCTGAAACTGCATTTGTTGGTGTAACGAGCAATCTGTGTCAAACCTTTAAACATGTATAGACAGTTTTTTTTATGCCCATGTGTGATGATGAATTTGATTTGATTTGACTTTTATTTTCTTGATTTTTATTTTCATTTTTTTTTTTTATTATTATATATTTTTTGAATGTATTTTGATTTATTGTGTTTGGAAATTTGTGTGGACCCCAGGAAGAGCTAATGGGGATCCTAATAAAATAAAATAAAATAAAAAATAAAAATGGCTAAAAGCTAAATCCTAAAAAGACAGATGGCATTCTTTTAAGTTGTTGGCATTTTGTTTTTGCGTTTGAATGATTATGAAAGAGGAAAAAGCCTTTTTTGATTGTTATTTTAAAGCCTGCCAGATAATGACAGGTTCACTCTAAAAATAAAGATACCCTCCACAGAACAGTGTCTGTTTTTCTTACGTAACATCTCCTAGGATGTTTTATTTTTGCTGCAAACCGTGACGTCTGTCCACAGTGTGTCACTGTGCTACTTTTTCAGAATCATCTGTTGAGGAGAGACAGGTTTTCTTGAACTTGTTTGATATCTGTGCTTGTCATGAGCATAGATTATCCCAGGGATGGATCCACGGGTGGGGGGAGTAACACCCCCCCATCCCTACCAGGCAAAAAAAAAAAAAAAGAAAAAGAAACAGAAAGAAGAGAAAACAAGAGGAAGTTTTTACATTTGATAATCTGTTTACCACAATTTTTTTGGTCATTAGCTTTCACTGGGGAAAAAAGCTGAACATATGTTCATATCTTCAACAATATGAAATAATTTTTACATTGTATCATCTGTTCATAGATGCATGATACTATAATACTATCATGCAGTATTACAGTGTTTTTTGGAGGTTCCTGGACAATCTGTCAAAAATTTACTGGTGATTATAAAAGATATGGTTTACAATAAAATTAATATTTTATTTTGAAGATTTTACTTTTTTAATGTTGGTATTCACAATGGAAATTACTATTTACTAATTACTACTCATTAAAAAATATTATTTTTAATTTCATTGACAATATTACGCTGTCATTCCATGAATGAATGGTATCCATTCAGCAGATTGCCCAACTGCGATGAATCAGACCCCCACCCCAATAAAATTTTCTGGATCCACCCCTGCATTATCCTGAATTGTAGCATCAGAAATTGAATTAACCAATCAAAGTCAAGCCCAGCTTTGTCCAGACTGGCTTGTTTGCAGAAATATTTTCAGCCCAGTCTTATGCTTATTTCATGATGCTGTCATGAAATGTGTCGCATTTTCATGACGGCATCAAGTGTCGGGTTGATATTTTTGAATAAGGGCTCAGGAGAAGTGTGTATTTAGAACTTTTTCACCAATTTATCAAACAATTCTTGTGAAAGAAAAACACACAAAATTATTTTTACACATCTGAAAACAGTTCCAGAGAAGATCATTTATGACTACGTTCCAAATGAGCTAAAATCCTGAGGTTTTGAATCCACTAATGGAACATAAGAAGCTTCACCATCCACATCTGGTTCTGGTACTTTACCTCCGTGCGAAATTTCCTCAGCACCACCAGAGACTCAAAGTATAGGAAATCCGACCATTCAATGTGGCCTTTCTTCTCAGGGTCCAGCGCCGCAAACTGGGCCAGGACCTCCTCCTCCTGCTCGTCGGTCAGGTCCTTATCGAACTGCTGCTTGGATACAAAGTGACGGTACTGCAGCAGTTCATCTGACACCAGGCATGACTCTACAGTGACAAGCAACAATTCATCACATCACAGCTAATTAGCTGCCACACAGGCTTCCAGTTACAATTAACTTAGGAGAGCAGCAGAACCTCCTCACTGCGGCTTTGCGCCGCACGAGTCGGAGAATAATGCCTCACATTTGCTGGAGGAACAGGTTGAGTGTACATACTGTAACAGCAATCTGATTTTTTAAAAAAGATGCAACAAAATATTCATTATCGTCAGTGTTATCTCACCTCATAGCAAAAGCTGGAGTGCTAAAATCTCATAGCCAAACACTTTATAGTACAGAAAAAAATTACCATATTGAATAAATGTTACTCTCGGCAGCTTTTTGCCAAGTTGTTGGCAAATAAAATTCTTCTTGCAAATTAGGACTCCGAATGGTAAGAAAGATACTGTATTTTGTGAACAAAGAACTTGGCCAACAAATAAAACATCAACACAAGTCACTTATTGGACTGCATTTACGTAGCGCTTTTCCATCTGCATCAGAAGCTCAAAGCACCTTACAATGATGCCTCACATTCACCCATTCACACTCGCACACCAATGTCAGGGTGCTGCCATGCAAGGCGCTCACTACACACCGGGAGCAACTAGGGGATTAAGGACCTTGTTCAAGGGTCCTGATTTTCTGGTCTGGCTGGGTTTTGAACATTGGATCCTCTGGTCTGAAGCCCAAGGCTTAACCACAAGACCATCACCTCACTGCTTATTCACTAACTCCAGTACTCATAGAGGGCAAGTTAGGATTTTAAGTAGGTTATATACTATAAATCCAAGCTACCTATAAATCAATCAATCAATCAATTTTTTTTTTATATAGCGCCAAATCACAACAAACAGTTGCCCCAAGGCGCTTTATATTGTAAGGCAAGGCCATACAATAATGATGTAAAACCCCAACGGTCAAAACGACCCCCTGTGAGCAAGCACTTGGCTACAGTGGGAAGGAAAAACTCCCTTTTAACAGGAAGAAACCTCCAGCAGAACCAGGCTCAGGGAGGGGCAGTCTTCTGCTGGGACTGGTTGGGGCTGAGGGAGAGAACCAGGAAAAAGACATGCTGTGGAGGGGAGCAGAGATCGATCACTAATGATTAAATGCAGAGTGGTGCATACAGAGCAAAAAGAGAAAGAAACAGTGCATCATGGGAACCCCCCAGCAGTCTACGTCTATAGCAGCATAACTAAGGGATGGTTCAGGGTCACCTGATCCAGCCCTAACTATAAGCTTTAGCAAAAAGGAAAGTTTTAAGCCTAATCTTAAAAGTAGAGAGGGTGTCTGTCTCCCTGGTCTGAATTGGGAGCTGGTTCCACAGGAGAGGAGCCTGAAAGCTGAAGGCTCTGCCTCCCATTCTACTCTTACAAACCCTAGGAACTACAAGTAAGCCTGCAGTCTGAGAGCGAAGCGCTCTATTGGGGTGATATGGTACTACGAGGTCCCTAAGATAAGATGGGACCTGATTATTCAAAACCTTATAAGTAAGAAGAAGAATTTTAAATTCTATTCTAGAATTAACAGGAAGCCAATGAAGAGAGGCCAATATGGGTGAGATATGCTCTCTCCTTCTAGTCCCCGTCAGCACTCTAGCTGCAGCATTTTGAATTAACTGAAGGCTTTTTAGGGAACTTTTAGGACAACCTGATAATAATGAATTACAATAGTCCAGCCTAGAGGAAATAAATGCATGAATTAGTTTTTCAGCATCACTCTGAGACAAGACCTTTCTGATTTTAGAGATATTGCGTAAATGCAAAAAACCAGTCCTACATATTTGTTTAATATGCGCTTTGAATGACATATCCTGATCAAAAATGACTCCAAGATTTCTCACAGTATTACTAGAGGTCAGGGTAATGCCATCCAGAGTAAGGATCTGGTTAGACACCATGTTTCTAAGATTTGTGGGGCCAAGTACAATAACTTCAGTTTTATCTGAGTTTAAAAGCAGGAAATTAGAGGTCATCCATGTCTTTATGTCTGTAAGACAATCCTGCAGTTTAGCTAATTGGTGTGTGTCCTCTGGCTTCATGGATAGATAAAGCTGGGTATCATCTGCGTAACAATGAAAATTTAAGCAATACCGTCTAATAATACTGCCTAAGGGAAGCATATATAAAGTGAATAAAATTGGTCCTAGCACAGAACCTTGTGGAACTCCATAATTAACTTTAGTCTGTGAAGAAGATTCCCCATTTACATGAACAAATTGTAATCTATTAGACAAATATGATTCAAACCACCGCAGCGCAGTGCCTTTAATACCTATGGCATGCTCTAATCTCTGTAATAAAATTTTATGGTCAACAGTATCAAAAGCAGCACTGAGGTCTAACAGAACAAGCACAGAGATGAGTCCACTGTCCGAGGCCATAAGAAGATCATTTGTAACCTTCACTAATGCTGTTTCTGTACTATGATGAATTCTAAAACCTGACTGAAACTCTTCAAATAGACCATTCCTCTGCAGATGATCAGTTAGCTGTTTTACAACTACCCTTTCAAGAATTTTTGAGAGAAAAGGAAGGTTGGAGATTGGCCTATAATTAGCTAAGATAGCTGGGTCAAGTGATGGCTTTTTAAGTAATGGCTTAATTACTGCCACCTTAAAAGCCTGTGGTACATAGCCAACTAACAAAGATAGATTGATCATATTTAAGATCGAAGCATTAAATAATGGTAGGGCTTCCTTGAGCAGCCTGGTAGGAATGGGGTCTAATAAACATGTTGATGGTTTGGATGAAGTAACTAATGAAAATAACTCAGACAGAACAATCGGAGAGAAAGAGTCTAACCAAATACCGGCATCACTGAAAGCAGCCAAAGATAACGATACGTCTTTGGGATGGTTATGAGTAATTTTTTCTCTAATAGTTAAAATTTTGTTAGCAAAGAAAGTCATGAACTCATTACTAGTTAAAGATAATGGAATACTCAGCTCAATAGAGCTCTGACTCTTTGTCAGCCTGGCTACAGTGCTGAAAAGAAACCTGGGGTTGTTCTTATTTTCTTCAATTAGTGATGAGTAGAAAGATGTCCTAGCTTTACGGAGGGCTTTTTTATAGAGCAACAGACTCTTTTTCCAGGCTAAGTGAAGATCTTCTAAATTAGTGAGACGCCATTTCCTCTCCAACTTACGGGTTATCTGCTTTAAGCTACGAGTTTGAGAGTTATACCATGGAGTCAGACACTTCTGATTTAAAGCTCTCTTTTTCAGAGGAGCTACAGCATCCAAAGTTGTCTTCAATGAGGATGTAAAACTATTGACGAGATACTCTATCTCCCTTACAGAGTTTAGGTAGCTACTCTGCACTGTGTTGTTATATGGCATTAGAGAACATAAAGAAGGAATCATATCCTTAAACCTAGTTACAGCGCTTTCTGAAAGACTTCTAGTGTAATGAAACTTATTCCCTACTGCTGGGTAGTCCATCAGAGTAAATGTAAATGTTATTAAAAAATGATCAGACAGAAGGGAGTTTTCAGGGAATACTGTTAAGTCTTCTATTTCCATACCATAAGTCAGAACAAGATCTAAGATATGATTAAAGTGGTGGGTGGACTCATTTACTTTTTGAGCAAAGCCAATAGAGTCTAATAATAGATTAAATGCAGTGTTGAGGCTGTCATTCTCAGCATCTGTGTGGATGTTAAAATCGCCCACTATAATTATCTTATCTGAGCTAAGCACTAAGTCAGACAAAAGGTCTGAAAATTCACAGAGAAACTCACAGTAACGACCAGGTGGACGATAGATAATAACAAATAAAACTGGTTTTTGGGACTTCCAATTTGGATGGACAAGACTAAGAGACAAGCTTTCAAATGAATTAAAGCTCTGTCTGGGTTTTTGATTAATTAATAAGCTGGAATGGAAGATTGCTGCTAATCCACCGCCCCGGCCCGTGCTACGAGCATTCTGACAGTTAGTGTGACTCGGGGGTGTTGACTCATTTAAACTAACATATTCATCCTGCTGTAACCAGGTTTCTGTTAGGCAGAATAAATCAATATGTTGATCAATTATTATATCATTTACCAACAGGGACTTAGAAGAGAGAGACCTAATGTTTAATAGACCACATTTAACTGTTTTAGTCTGTGGTGCAGTTGAAGGTGCTATATTATTTTTTCTTTTTGAATTTTTATGCTTAAATAGATTTTTGCTGGTTATTGGTAGTCTGGGAGCAGGCACCGTCTCTACGGGGATGGGGTAATGAGGGGATGGCAGGGGGAGAGAAGCTGCAGAGAGGTGTGTAAGACTACAACCCTGCTTCCTGGTCCCAACCCTGGATAGTCACGGTTTGGAGGATTTAAGAAAATTAGCCAGATTTCTAGAAATGAGAGCTGCTCCATCCAAAGTGGGATGGATGCCGTCTCTCCTAACAAGACCAGGTTTTCCCCAGAAGCTTTGCCAATTATCTATGAAGCCCACCTCATTTTTTGGACACCACTCAGACAGACAGCAATTCAAGGAGAACATGCGGCTAAACATGTCACTCCCGGTCTGATTGGGGAGGGGCCCAGAGAAAACTACAGAGTCCGACATTGTTTTTGCAAAGTTACACACCGATTTAATGTTAATTTTAGTGACCTCCGATTGGCGTAACCGGGTGTCATTACTGCCGACGTGAATTACAATCTTACCAAATTTACGCTTAGCCTTAACCAGCAGTTTCAAATTTCCTTCAATGTCGCCTGCTCTGGCCCCCGGAAGACAATTGACTATGGTTGCTGGTGTCGCTAACTTCACATTTCTCAAAACAGAGTCGCCAATAACCAGAGTTTGATCCTCGGCGGGTGTGTCGTCGAGTGGGGAAAAACGGTTAGAAATGTGAACGGGTTGGCGGTGTACACGGGGCTTCTGTTTAGGGCTACGCTTCCTCCTCACAGTCACCCAGTCAGCCTGCTTTCCCGGCTGCTCGGGATCTGCCAGGGGGGAACTAACGGCGGCTAAGCTACCTTGGTCCGCACCGACTACAGGGGCCTGGCTAGCTGTAGAATTTTCCACGGTGCGGAGCCGAGTCTCCAATTCGCCCAGCCTGGCCTCCAAAGCTACGAATAAGCTACACTTATTACAAGTACCATTACTGCTAAAGGAGGCCGAGGAATAACTAAACATTTCACACCCAGAGCAGAAAAGTGCGGGAGAGACAGGAGAAGCCGCCATGCTAAATCGGCTAAGAGCTAGTAGCTACGCTAAGCTAGCGGATTCCTAAAAACACGCAAAGTGAATGATGTGTAAATAATTTAGAGGTGATTCAGCAGAATGAGTGCTTTAGTTAAGGCACGTAAAGATTACACTGGGAAACAAATCGTAATCTAGATAACTAGATCAATCTAACTGCGCAGATTAAACAGCTAACAGATACAGAAAAACACCGCTGTGCTCCGGAACAGGAAGTGATACAATACCGCAGTGAGAGCCAACCACCAGTAGTGGGGTGGAACAATACTTTTTGCATTGTGACAGTTGTATCGTAGGGCCTGTAGCAAATCTTAGCATTTTTTTAAAATGACTGTCATGGTACCATGGAAACTCAACTATGACAGCAAAAAAAAAGTGATTTCTAGCTGAAGAATCAAAAGTGATTTATAAAATATGCAAATTATTTTTAAATTTACATTGTTATTTAAAATTTACAAATTATCTTTCAAGAGAATTTTTTTCTTTAAATATTCACCACGTATGTATGTATCGTGATATGTAATGGATTGCAATTGGTGAATTGTGATATGCATTGAATCACAACAGGCATATCTTAACATGTATTGAATCGCTACAGGCATATCATGATATGTACTGAATCACAATAAGCATATTGTGATATGTATTGAAGTGTGATAGGTATATGTATTGATTACATATTGCGGTATGTAATGAATGACGATAGGCATATTGCAGTATGTATTGAATAAGCGTTTTTGTGATATGCATTGAATTTTGATAGGCATATTATGACGTACTGAATCGTGATAAGCATATCGTGACATGTTTTGAATTGTGATATTGAATTATGATAGGTGTATAGTGGTATGTATTGAATCGCGATAGAGTATCGTGGTATGTATTGAACTGTAAAAGGCATATCAAGACATTGAATCGCAATAGACATATTGTGTATAAATTGAATCGCGATAGGCGTATCATGACGTGCATTGAATTGCGATAGGAGTATCTTGGTATGTATTGAATGGCGATAGGCATATCATGGTATGCAATGAATCGCAATAGGCATATAATGACGTGCATTGAATTGCGAGAGGTGTATTGTTACATGTATTGAATTGCGATAGGCGTATTGTGACGTGTATGGAATCGCGAAAGGCGTATAGTGGTATGTATCGAACTGTGATAGGCATATCATGACGTACTGGATCACAATAGATATATTGTGGTATGTATTAAATCACAATCGGCGTCTCATGGTATGTATTGAATTGCGATAGGCGTATCATGACGTGCATTGAATTGCGATAGGCATATCATGACATTGTGATGTGTATTGAATCCTGATATCCATGCCATGGTGTGGTTTGAATGGTGGAGCTGGTGTGTCGTTCCACCCCTACTGTAGTGTTGCCCAAATCATTGAAATTTGTTTCATTGCAAATACTTAATGTCCATGAATTTCTTAACAGAACTATAAATCATTAGTTTACAAAAAATGTTACATTAAAGATATGTTAATGCAAGTCTTGATTAAATTGAATTTTTCTTCCTTTAGACATTTATTATGTTTAATGTTTCACAACGTTTAATGTTACTTTAAAAGAAACAAAAATAGAACAAATAAAGAAATATGAGGTCTGTTAGAAAACTATCCGACCTTTTTATTTTTTGCAAAAACTATATGGATTTGAATCATGTGTGCTTGCATCAGCCAAGCTTGAACCTTCGTGCGCATGCATGAGTTTTTTCACGCCTGTCGGTTGCGTCATTCGCCTGTGAGCACGCTTTGAGTGAGCAGTGGTCCACCCCCCTCGTCAGATTTTCATTGCAAGGAAAATGTTTGAACGATTTGGAGCTTTGCTGCATCAAATTTTTCCAGAAACTGTGAGAGACAGCCAGGTGGAAACCATTCGGATGATTCACACGGCTTTCAGGGACAATTCTATGGGGATCACACAGATTAAGGAGTGTTACAACCGGTTTAAAGACGGCGCACAATGGCGGAGGGCACGCCGCGCTCCGAGCGGCGATTGACAGGCTGAAACGACGTCTGACTACCAGAGAGATGGCAGAAGATGTGGACATACCACTTTTTCGGCACATTCCACTGTTACAGGAGTTTTTGTCATGGAAAGAGGAGCAGAGGAATTCGCCACGGAGCCGCTAATGGCGCGGGACAAAGGCACCTCCGTGTTGGTCTCATGGGACATGTTGTAACATGCCCAGCTCTTGCACCATTCGGAAGATTCAGACGGCTTTCAGTGGCTTTTCAGTCGTGTGACTATCCGAGAAATTGTGGATGAGCTGGACATGCCACAACATGTCATGTGAGGCTTCATCACGGCATTGCTTTTTGTTCTCTGCCATTAGCGGCTCCGTCCCGATGCGCGAATTCCTCAGCACGTCTTTTCATGACAAAAACTCCTGTAACAGTGGAATGTGCCGAAAAAGTGCTATGTCAACATCTTCTGGCATTTCTGTAGTAGTCAGACAACATCCCGGATCAACACAGCGTTCACTTTGGAAATGATCTAGTCATTTCAGCCTGTCGATCGCCGCTCAGAGCGGCGCCCTCCGCCATTGTGTGCCGTCTTTAAACCGGTTGTAACACTCCTTGATCTGTGTGATCCCCATAGAATCGTCCCTGAAAGCCGTCTGAATCTTCCGAATGGTTTCCACCTGGCTGTCTCTCACAGTTTCTGGAAAAATTTGATGCAGCAAAGCTCCAAATCGTTCAGACATTTTCCTCACAATGAAAATCTGACGATGGGGGTGGACCACTGCTCACTCAAAGCGTGCTCACGGGCGAATGACGCAACCGACAAGCGAGAAAAAACTCACACATGCGCACAAAGGTTCAAGCTTGGCTGATGCAAGTGCACATGATTCAAATCCATATAGTTTTTGCAAAAAATAAAAAGGTCGGACAGTTTTCTAACAGACCTCATAAATGGAGGATAACGGCCACTGATCCAAACTGTAGTCGACTTGAACAAACCCAATCACAAGTTGGTGTCAGACAGATTTAAAATCTCGATTCACCAATCATGAGGAAAACATCAGGAGCTCCACAGGAGCAACAGAACAGAACTGATGGGATGCCAGAAATGTCTGACCTGGGATGATCTTGCACTGTTTGAAGGTCTCCATGAGGCTGTACATCTCTTCTTCTGTTAGCAGAAGATTCAGATTATCCTGCAGAAAACAATGAGATGAGTCAGTTAAATAAACGAGGGATAGTCACAGGAGTTCTTTTCTGCCTGAGAAGAACATTAATTGATGTTAATAACTGAGTGTTCTCTGATTATAGGAGCCCCAGAGGAGCCACGTGCAATTAGCTGCAAGCATCAAAAAGTATTGGATTGTGAGTACGACATGATGTTCTGGTCTGTCTCACACCATCTTCATCATTCTATTATTATCTCCGCCAAGGAGGTTACATTTTCAAGCTCTGTCTCTCTGATAGTAGTATTGGGAAAAATCCTCAAGACATTTTAATAAAACCTTGTCAATGGGTGGTGCACGAATCAAGGATCTCGAAAACGGAAACAAATTTTCATTAAATCTGTTGCTGGGGTAGTCCTTGGTTTTTTAGACTAATCCCACCGTCTAGGAAAAGTTTATTAGGTTTTAACTCAGGTCAGTGTTATTAGTACTTTGATGAAATAGTGCCCCCATCTGCACGATAAACAGGACTGCTGGGCTTTTGAGGAGGCATGTGCTGGGGTGCATGGATAGGATATTTAAAGCCCCTGTCACACGGCACTAACGAAGGACACCGAAGCCAAAACGAAACCTGGACTTGTATTGAATTTCGAAGGCATTGTTTAACCACCATCCAGCTTCATTCCTGCAGCTGGCGCTCATCAGAATGTTCAAGCTCTTAAAAAAATGTGAACGAATCCCAACGACAACCCCAATTCATCTGTATTTCATTTTGCTTTCTGTCTTGACGGTTCCTCATCGTTCGCGTAGTTCCCGTAGCGTCAGTGTTCCGTTTGACTGTCATCCAACCTCCCAAGTCCAATGTCTTGCATGAATGTTGACGATATCTGAAAGAATCAATAACACTATGTAACACAATTTTTGTTCCTGGCTTCTAAGTGTTATATTTCAACTGCTTATGTCTAAAGTCTATGGAAAAATGACTACATTCAGCACAAACTTTGATTTTATTTTATTTTTTTTTACGTTCTAGAAAGTTCTAAAAGTTTCTTGAAATTTCTAGATAATTCTGGAAACTTCTAGAAAATTCTGGACCGTTCTAGCAGTTAAAGAATATTCTAGAAGACTACTCAGTAGTAGTGAAGGTGAATCGAGAATATTCTTGAAAACAGACAAATTTCAAAATATCATTGTCCTGATCACAGAAGCAAAGTTTCTGTGGAATAACAGCTATTTTCTATTTATTTAAGGTATAACAGGTTAGGAAAACACACTGTGTACCCAGGAACAAAACAAAAATAAAAATTTGTTACATAGTGTAATTAAAGCTCCGACGAGCTGCACGTAGCATCCTTGTATCGCTGATGACTTGTCCATGTGTGGGATGAAAAGCAACGTTGTGATACAGAATCAATAGCAGCAAGAACGTTTTTATCACCTATTGTAACTATTTATGCACATTCCAGCTGTTTGTAGCTGGCCTCTGTGTGCACACATGTTGTTGTCAAGATGACCAGATCCCGCACCTGTGGACATGAGGACAGCGTGGCTGCGCTCAGTCTCATACCCGCTGTCGGTCACGTCATCATGAATGTATCATTTGAAGCATCAAGGTCAACGTTCGCTTCATTTTTCTTTCGTTAGTTTTGGTTTTGTTTCGTTCCTTTATGCACTCTTGATTCGCAGGCTTTTCCGCGATGGGAAGAATGCAGGATCATTCGTCCACCTTTTCTTGACAGTTTGTGACTTTGTGACTTTTTTCCTTTGTTCAGCTATCGCCATGTGCTGTGTGTCCAGGTCCTAACATCGGTGTTGGCCCAATATCAGCCAAAATAACTGGATTGGGTATCGCAATTTAATAAAAACGAAATCCAATCCCAGTCTTTTATTTTACATCTGAGTTATGCTGTGGCCTTAAAAAAATTTGCTCCTCCCTTTCCAAGTTATTTTGTACACAAACAGACAACCATGAGTGATTACAATACGTTGCCACACAGCTGGCGTGAGTCTATTCCATTTATCGTGTCCTCCAGACATCGAAACAAGCACACTTGGTATCATCCTCACTTCTCTACTCTTGAAGCAGAATGTGGAGATCTGGATTTGGTCTCCGGGTGCTGGACTGTGGTTGCCTGTTGCGCCAAGCAGCTGAATTCTGTCTAAAGTCTAGATGAGGGGTTTTCAAAGTGTGGGAGATTGAGCCCCCCCATAGAACAAATGAATAGCTACTCCCCCCGACATACATACACACAATTTCAACATCTTTGTGTGTTTGTTTTTATTCCTTTACATGTTAAACACATTTTAAATATATTTGTGTGTTTTTAAGGAACCGTCTACGCATTTACACATTTTACAGCCTTTGTAAACATTTTAAACATGTTTTTAAAGAACTTTCTACTCTTTCACACATTTTACACATTTTCAAACATTTTAAATGTGTTTTCTATTTTTACCTTCTGTCATATTTCAAACATCGATTTTCTAACATTTAAACATTTCTGTGTGTTTTTAAACATCTTTGGCATAACTAACACATTTTAACATAAATAATATGAATTAAACTTTTATACATATTTAGTCTCTCATCTAGTCTCGCCTCTTGTTTAGTGCGAGCAATGAGTCTGGGTCTTTGATGCGCACAGGCGGCTAATGTGGGGATGCACTGTGAAGAGGAGCAAACGAAGATCATCCTCTACTTTCTTATTTTTTTGGTTACGCCAAACTCTGTCTTCTCACTGGTAGATTTACGCACTAAAAAAATTGTCCATTTTGCTCCTGGAATGTTAGCTAAGGGCCCTGTCCCACTGGGGAGAGGATCAATTGCCCATGAATTGAGTACACAAATTACGGGCGTTCGTTGTCATCCGCAACAAAAATGGCCAAAAATGACAAATGTTCCAGTATGAATTACGGATATATTAATAAAATATAGTGAATATATGATGAACAATCACGGTTATATAAAGCATGTAGTGAAGAAACTGATCCGACACATTGAGATTATCATGACAGTATTACGGGTGTATTATGAATGCATCGCGCACGTGTTGCGCGTGCACAGCATCTGCATTCCGGTCATAAAAGAAGCGCACTCGCTCCTTTTACCATCATATTCACACCAATAATACAGCCTCTGGAGCATTTGCTGGACTTGGACAAGTTGATCACAGAGTTAATGTTCACGTTCTCATGCGAGGGTTAACTGTTCAAGAGTTTCGGGAGCGGGAGGGGGGAAGCCGCTCAGGGTGTGAGACGGTGTTTTTTTTTTTTTTTGAGAGTGTCACAGAAAACAGACTTCAGCGTGAGTTGTGGCTAAACAGCAACTCTTTTTGCCTTCTTGCTCTCGGTCGGGACGATCGCATTTTTCTCTCCTCCTCCCTCCCCAACTTTCCTGCTACTGTAGCATGTTTTGTCTGAGGCTGCCAGCTCTGCTCCTCTGGAAAACGGCAAAATGGATCTGATCAAGTGGTCTCTGAACGCAATTGATACTATTTTTTCCACAAGGCACTCGGGAATGGAGGACCCGACCTGTCCTGCCGGGACACCTGTGGCGGGTTACGTGATGGACAGCTGGCAGAGGTGGCAAGTCATGTGCCTGTTGTCTGTGGAGGACGTTGAAGATGTTTACTTATTTGGAGCTGTGGTGACAGGGTTTCTGCTGTGTGGAGCAGCTGCAGCACTGGTTTACCGGAAAATTAAGAAGGTGGAGGCGGCATTAATTGGCCCAGGCTGCCCCACATGATTGATTCGATTGGAAGGGCAGTGTCAGCTTAGTCGGCAGGTGTCAACCGCACGTTGGAATCCATCTCGGGGAGAATGGCTGCACTGGAAAACTGCTTTGATCATCTGTAAGACCACATCTCTCCTCTGTTCAGATGTATTTGGGAGCCACTCTGAAGTTTCAGACTGTGGATTCTGCCAGGCGTCTGTTAATCTGGATATCTATTTGGTTTCCAAACACCAGCTGTCCTTCAAGGCCGCTGGGATAAAATCCTCCCCCCGAAGAACACTCCTGATAGCCTCGCTCCTCGTCTCCCCCACCTCCTTGTCTTCCACTGCCTCCCTCCCTTCCCAGTCCTGAGATGTTGACTGTTTGACCTTGAGACTCTGGTGGACTGATTCAGGACTGGGATCCCCCCCCCCAGGATGGACAGATAAGGCCTGATGGTGCCTCAAGGGCGGCCTTTCCGGGCTGTCTGTCTGGACACTGGACACATCCAAGTCTCGGCTGTTGTCTGTTGACTGTTGTGGTTTTTTTTTTGTTTTGTTATGACTGTTTTCCGTGCTATGGGTTTTTTTTTTTTTTTTTTGCTCTCCAGTGGTGCTGCGGGTTCAACGCAGCAGCATTGGAGGGTTTTCGTCCCAATTCTTTCCTTGTGTGTGCTTTTATATGTGTTCATGTACCGGACCGGCTTATGTGTGTTGTTGTTTGTTAAGTTTGTCATGAGGCCAGTCAAGGTTTGCTCAGCCCTGCTCGTGACCTAGGGCAGGGATATACATCTGGAGCTGGTCCCCGGGTGCCACAAAGGCGACCTCTGCTCCTAACTGGCAATTAGGATGGGTAAAATGCAGTAAATACATTTCATTGTGCAGGGAACATGTTCCTATGTGCATATGACAATAAACTTCTTTTGAATCCTTGAATCCTTCCTTTTATTGGTGTTAAATAAAAGTCCTGGAGGAGACATGATTTCAGCAGCTACGTCTTTGTGGATTTATACAGCTGGACCGGCACTGACTGGCAGGTATGTCGCTTTCTGCCACATACAGTACTTTGGGTTTACGTGACGTGTTTGTTATGCATTCACAGATTGTCCGCAAATCAGCTGCAAAGCAGATGTAATAAAAACACTTTATTCGTGGCCAATTTGTATGCATTCGCTACAACATATTTTAGTTTGTGATGTGGACATGATGGGCACGATATATATCTGTTTTACACACTGTTCCAGTCCGCTGCCAAGCCGCAAATCCCCATCAGTTGCGGATATCAGCGGTTAACGGCAGATATACAACGCATAGAGTGAGTATGTATTGTGTATGAATTGAGTATGTAAGGCGGACGTTATCCGCATCCAGATTTTTGAACAGCTCAAAAATCCTGGCTGCAGACCTGCGTGTCTCTGCGGATGATCACGGGCGTGTTCGGATGACAGCCAACTCATACAGGCATGTTACACGGATATTGCGGATGTTTGGCGAATATGGGCCAATTTTGTGCGCAATCCATACGCAAATCCTCCTAAACGCCAGTGGGACAGGGCCCTAACAATGTGTTCTTTTTCCTTTTTTCCCCTTCTTCTTTTGTTGGTTAACAGTGTTTACAGTTATTTTTAACCCCCCACCCCCGAAGAACTTTGGCACCCTCAGGGTGGCATACCTCACAGCTTGAAAACCACTGGTCTAGAAAAAAAAAAACACTCCTGGCAACTCCAGTGACATTGACTGAAAAGCAAAAGTCAGGGGATGGATACCCTAAAACTCGCAAGCTACCAAATATCAGGTGAGACTCTTAAATCAAACAACAATAAATGTAAGGTGCAAATCTGTCCGAAACTGGCTGGAAAACTGAGTGTGCATGAGGGAGACGAGTGAGGGGAACTACCAAGACCAAGACCCATGACCACAGGGACTGGAAAAAAAACGCCTCACGCAGCATGAGCCGACAGGTGCATCAGCAAAGATTCATTTCCTGCCTGTCGCTCTGCAGAACACGCTAAGAACACAGCCTGAAGCACCGTGTCTAATTTCGTACGACATACTTCACTCAAACATGAAACAAAGAAGGAAACACTGAAGCTGAATGAGAGACATTACTGTAAACAAGCCAACAGAGTCCTTTGGTGTCACGCTGATAAACCCTCAGAGTTTCATACTCCTCATCCAGTGGCTCCTTTCTGCAGCGTGCAGATAGTCAACAAAGCCTTTGAAAAGTTAAACATGAATAATTTCAATAAAGGACAGAAATATCCGGAATAATACATCATGTGAGTTACGGTGAACAAGCTGCTGTTATAAAGCAGAGCAGCACTCAGATTGCACATATTTATCCTCCTCGTCATCCTCCTCTTCTTTCACCTGCTCTTGTTAGGGTCCACCACAGCACATCATCCATCCCCATCTCATCCTGTAGTCAGCATCTTTCATATCCCACAAACCACTTGCATGTCCTCCCTCACCACATCCATAAACCTCCTCTTTAGCCTCCCTCTTCTCCTCCTGCCCAGCCTGCTCCATCCTCAGCATCCTTCTCCCTATATACCCTCTCAAGCTCAACTAGACAGATAACTTACAACAACACCTTGCATGACTTTGGGCCAGCAGAAAATCAAGTGGAAATGTGGGCTTTACTTACACTATGGTCACATGAGCTACAAATGACAGCGACAAGCAGTTGGCTTTGTCGCTTGATGGGTGTTCCCGGCTGTGTGCATGCTAACATCTCCATAAATTGTCTTGTAAATCACTTCAGAAGTATTCTCTGGTAACAAAAACAGTGTGTTTAGATTTAGAAGTGTCTAGTTCTCATTAACGTTTCCAAAATATGTGAAAAACATATTAGATTTATATAGAAACACAGCTGTTTCTGAGCCCTTCTTGGATTATTTTGCCACCCATCTTGGATTATTTTGTTTGAGCAAACAACCACCTGATGTCTGTTCACTCAGACTGGCAGTCACCATGTCACGTCATTCACCATTTGCATGAAGCAGACTTTATGTCTATGATGACCCCGCCTAGCTGGCGGCAGAGTGACTGTTGTCTCTTGCTGCTGCAAAATGCCAATTCTGATCAAAATGAACGGTGGACCGTCGATTTGCCTCTGTTGCTTGTAGCTAATGTGACCGTAGCTTAAATGTTTGAGAGGTATGGAACACATGGAGTCTCCAAGAGTTCACTGCAACACTATTTCCTAGACACCAAGCCAGATTTCTGAGTAACTCATCTATCTATATCTATCTACAACGCCATCCCCTGGTGGATGGTGGGATCACACATTTTTACAAAATAGGATCCCCCCACCCTTCATGTCTGACAAAATGCTGCAGGATCTGAAGACGGCAGCTTTTTTATTTTGGGGGTTTCATGTATTTGCTGAATGTTTGGGTCTGCCAGGCAAAAATCACAAAGAGAATTAGGAGAAAATTGTAAATTTTGCCCTAACGTTCTGTAACATATGATCCTTTCTACACCACACAATATTCTTGTGCATGTGTAATTATCCGGATTGTCTACAAATGTTTTCCAGACCAACACAACGAAACTGTCCATCTGCTCCTGGGGCTTTGACAATATTCTATGGAGTTGTGTCACAATCTGATCAAAATCAAACCTCAAAATTGATGTGCTGCATAATGCAACACCCAACCGGTAGCATCCGGAAAACATGTTGGACCAAACAGGCCCTCAGGGAAGAAAACACTAATCTTATGCTGGCAGCTTGCATCCAGTAAATATATCAATGTGTGAGACTCTAGAAAATAACAACACAACTTGATTTGTTCAGTTTAAAATGGTTTGTGTGTTCATCCCGTTAGTGTCAGTGCAAGAAATTAAAAACCAAAAACATTGTTGTACAAGTAGTTTAATGGTCTGATATAATCACACTGAGAGTTTGCTCATTTTATTGCAAATGCAACAACTGTGCATGCTACAGGAACTGTCACTCCTCTCTCAGTGCAAAAAAAACTCTCCAGTTTCCTAAAAGGGGTAAAAAGCTACTTAGAAAATAGAAAACTGTTTGTTCAGATAAATAATACTAAATCAGAATTGTGTAACATTATTTATGGAGTACCACAAGGGTCGGTACTTGGACCCAAACTGTTTATTTTGTATATCAATGACTTTGTGAATGTATCTAAAGTACTTGGCAGCATATTATTTTCTGATGATACAACATTATTTTACTCTGGATCAGATATACAAGAAGTAGTACAAGTGATAAATACAGAGTTGGAAAAAGTTAAACATTGGTTTGATATAAACAGATTGTCACTAAATCTTAATAAGACAAATTTCACATTGTTTAATGACAGAGTGGAAAAAAATGATGTGTCATTAAATATAGATGGAATGGACATACAAAGGGTAAAAGAAACAAAATTTCTAGGAGTCATGATTGATGAAGATCTTACATGGAAGTCACACATAAATTACACAAAAGGAAAAATAGCGAAAGCCATTGCTGTTTTGCATAAAGTAAAATTTTCGTTAAATAGTTTTGGTTTATTAACATTGTACAATTCATTGATTGTCCCATATTTAACTTATTGTGTAGAAATCTTGGGATCAACATGTAAAACTTATACACAACCATTATTTATTTTGCAGAAAAGAGCTTTAAAAATGATTAGCAATAGTTGTTTTAGAGATTAAGTATAGGGTACTTAAATTTCATGATTTAGTTGATTTGAAAATATTACAAACAATGCACCAAGCTAATAAAAAATACCTTACCAATAAACATTCAAAATATGTTTGAAAAAAGAGTAAGTAGTTAGAATTTGAAAAGAATAGAAGTCTTTAAAAAAAAACAAGATTCAGAACCAAAGTAAAGGAATGGAGTACTGCAGTGAATGGTGTAAAATTATGGAACAACCTCAACAAAGAAATCAAAGAATCAAGGTTGCTTAAATTATTTAAAAAACGTATTAAACTAGATGTATTAAGTAAGTATGAAACTATGAAATAAGTCAGTGGGTTGTGACAAAGTCTAAAATGTAATCTTTTAATAATGTCAAAATGTTTTAAGTCTAACATGTAACCTGTTAAAAATGTAATCTTTTAAATAATGGCTAAAATTATGAAATAAGTCAGTGGTATGTGACAAAGTCAAAAAATGTAATCTGTTAAATAATGTTGAATAATGATGCTTAAAATTGAAAGATTGTATTGTAAAAAGGGGCAGAAAATATAAGATTTGTTCTTCCCTCTGCTCCTTTTCATTCAGTGTCTTGTAATATATTCATTTCTGCTTTTCTGTTTTTCTTTTAAATGAATGAAATAAATATTGAAGAAGAAGAAGAAATGTTGAGTAATTGCAGGATTGAATCATTCTGCAATTCACGCATGCAATTTAACAGCAACTGAAAGCAACAGTCAAATCAAAACTATTTATATCATGGATACATGAAAGCTGAGTTCAGCACCCAAAGACATGCAGATATGTTAACAGCTCCTGTTTTGTCTTGTTCTATCTTCTTGGCAAAGAACATACAAAATTCACACGGAAAGCACCAGGTGGGAAGCAATCCAGGAACTTGCTGATGTGAGGCAGCAGTGCTAACCACTAATCCACTGTGTCACACATGAGACAGGCATCAAACACACGTCTCATGTATGAAACAGGTTATGTTTACATTAGTTTTTATTAGAAGGAACCTTGTCCAATGTACAGTAGGTGGCTCAGTGGGATACGTAGTTGGGCCACCAATATGTAGACCAGGGTTTGATTCCTGGTCATTCTACCTGTCTGTGTCCTTCAAAAGACACTTTCTCCATTGTCTTTGACCATCCAGCTGTAAATGGACACCAGCCTTGTCTGGGGAAGTAATAAGAGCCTGACCGATATGGATTTTTTTTTTTTATGGGGCTGATATTATCAGGTAAAAAAAAGTATATCGATATATCTGCTGATATTTCCATAAAAAATGCCAGTAATTCCAGACATTTTCATTATCAAACGCTTATGACAAAGTAATGTAAAAGAGGTTTGATGTTTTAGAGTTTAAATATGAACTTTATTATAAATAACTTCAAATACAACCAACAACCAACCAACAGGCATCACTCTGCCTTCACTTGGATTGGCAGTCACTGTGCTGCATCAGTCAGCATTTGCATACGAGGTCTGTTAGAAAAGTATTGGACCTTTTTATTTTTTGCAAAAACTATATGGATTTGAATCATGTGCGCTTGCATCAGCCAAGCTTGAACCTTCATGCGCATGCGTGAGTTTTTTTACGCCTGTTGGTTGCGTCATTCGCCTGTGGGCAGGCTTTGAGTGAGCACTGGTCCACCCCTCTCGTCGGATTTTCATTGTCAGGAAAATGTCTAAACGGCTGGAGCAGCGCTGCATCAAATTTTTCAAGAAACTGTGAGAGACAGCCAGGTGGAAACCATTCGGAAAATTCAGATGGCTTTTGGTGAAAATCCTATGGGCATCACACAGATTAAAGAGCATTACAACCCGATTAAAGATGGCCCACAGCGGCTGAGGGCGCGCCGCGCTTCGAGCGGCCATCGACAGGCTGAAATGACCAGATCATTTCCAAAGTGAAGGCTGTGTTGATCTGGGACGTCGTGTGACTGAATAGTTTTGACTGTGTTGAATGCTTGGTTTGCAAAGTACATGTCAAACAATATTGATGTACATTGGATTCTATGGCATGTGACATATGGTACCCTGTAATGTGACAACTGAGCATGGCACATGGTGCAAACTATTCCTTTTTAAAACCCTATTAACTCAGTCAATAATTTGCATCATATTTTACAGAGATTGGAGCAACTTTAACTTTTGACCTCTGTACAAACTGAAATTGACCTTTGTCACCATTCTTGCTGTTTTTACCCCATAAATCCATAGCATTCAGTCATAGATAATCTAAACTATATCTTTTGGGAATATTTATGATCAGACAAATAATGTGTTATACTTTTCAATATGATAGGAGCATTTTTAAATTTTGACCCCTGTGTAATTCTTCTTTGACTCCTACCTGGCTGCTATATTGGATTTAAAGTGGCCCACACTTTTTTTTCAAACACTGACTTATGAAGAACATTCATGCCAAATCTGATACTTGGCCAAAATTCACTTATCTGCTCCACTATTCTGGAAAAACTAATGACACCATTTCCAACAGCCAAAATGTTAAATCCTAAAACAACATTTTGCATATTGACAAAAATAACAGACACCGATATTTTCATGAAATCCTCACAACTCCGCCGATCAACCACTACATATTGGTTGTGCTCTTGAAGTAAACTGTAGAACTCATGTCCTGTCCAGGCGAAGTCACAGGCCCTCATATGCACCACATTAAGGCGACCAGCAGACAAGTCCAGATATTTTATTTGGAGACACAGCATGTCACTCCGTGACGTGATGGACACACTTAATTCCATGTCACTGACTTCTAAGCAAGAACCTAGATTCTCGTCCATGTGTCCAAGAAACGAGTTCTACATGGAGGACTCAGTGGTGTTCTGAAGTCCTCCTCCCTCTGCCCAGATGCCACTGAGCCATACATGCAACAGTCTGCTTTGAAGGCTGACTGTAAATCAACATTCAAGGAAACACAGCCCATGTGTCACCAGCCTCCAGCGCCTGCATGAAATTAAATGTCAGATGCAACAGAAGGGAAGATTTGTAACCGACGACCGACATGTGCTCACAAAACAGCAGGTTTATTTGGAGTAAAACTGAAAGCGGTAAAATTGCGCATCTCTCCATCTCCCTATCATGTTCAGGGATGCGAGCCAAATGCAGAGGACTTTTCGGCGTCCTCTCTCAGACTGTGTGAAAACATCCTCCCCCTCCTCTCAGTGCAAGTTTGGCAGCGGGTTTGGATTCTCAGGGCTGGCGAGGAAAGGCAGCGGAGCCCCTACTCCACTCTGAGGGCTCTTCAAAGCAAAAGTGCTCTTCAGCTGTTTATGTGTGAATTAAAGCAGATTGCATTATGTCTCTCAAAGGACGGGGGCACCGGAGAGCCATCAGGTTTGGCACTGGGCTGGAATTCCGATAACAGTTTTGTGTCAAAGGGCTTCCAAAAGCAAGAACATTGTCTAAATGTAATAGAAATCACAATTGAAATGTTTTTTGTTTTTGTTTTGTTTTATAATTTTCCTCTATGTCTTACCTAGAAATAGCCATTGTGCATGAACTGTAAGTTAAAAAGTGTAACAATAACAACTCAACAAAGGACAAGCTTTAAATATGCATACATGCAAGTAAGTCTTATATAGAGCCTGTGGCCTTTTGGTGCAGGTGCTTATCTCTGGTTTCCGTAGTGTCAAGCGGATGAGAGTCTACAGTTCCACCTGGGCAAGACATCAGTCCAACGCAGGTTGCTTCCGCAGTTGTGGCCAGTACCCATTTCCAGCTGGGTGGACTGAGACAATGTAGATTAAGTGTTTTGTCCAAGGACACAGAAAGTCCTCGTGGCAACATCAACCAGAGACAAAACAATAATAAGCAGACAAATGAGACAAAACTGTTGTATGGCTGGGGGTCCTGGCTGCCTTTTTGTTTCTGTCTTTTGTTTTTCCTTCCAGGTGGCTTGCATTTGGGACTGAGTGGCTGTGTTGCTGAGGTTATCAGGACCTCACCCTGATCACCTGCGGCTCGTCAGGACTCACAGCTGAGGTGCATCTATATGGATTGGAACATGGTGGCATTTAAGACTGGAGTATACAGTGTGTATTTGCCAGAGACTCGACCTTGTGACCAGACGGGTGAGCTCGTCGTCTCGGGAGCCATCTCATCATCAGTGGATGCAGAGAACGTCCAGGGTTTGATGCACGGTCTGTGAAAGAGGAGGGGGTGAGGTCTCACGCTCGTCAGCACACTTCCTGAGGTACGTTAGATTTTGTGACTAACGTTTATACAGTCAGTAAATGTGGTGTCCCTCACACCTTATTATATTGAGCTGTACGTTAGTCATGTATCGGCTTCCACTGCAGTGGAGTTTTGTGAACTAGATGTTCCATGCCTGCAGGTTGGGAAGCTGATTAGTAATTAAGCCAGGAAGTGTTTGCTGTTTATGTACACCTTTGAGTGGTCTCTCTGTGTGTAGAGTGTGGACTCACATAATGGTTCCTTCTTTCACAGACTCGGTTTGTTGCGGCCACCTGGGGGGTGTCGGCGGGGTCCTTGGGTCCGAACGGCTTCTGGCTCCGGACCGTTAGCGCTGCTGGGAGCGCACCGTATCACCAGCACGCCAGACCGCACACTCTTTTGTTGTTTTTGTATCACATCACTGTTATGTATTAAATTCAGTTAGCCTTTGTACCGTGCTCTGCTTATTTCATACTGGGTCCTTCAAACGCTGGTCGGTTCTCCGAGCTGCGTCCGACACATAACAAAAACATGTTTAAAATTCTGCACAGGACAGAAATTTCCAAATGTAATATAACTTGATTCCTCAGTTATTCACTCTTAAAGTGTACACATAATGCCATGTTTTCATGACTATTTAAGACTAAAATTAAACAGTTTGAAATTTATCCTTTCCTGGTGCGTAGTTCTTGAAGAGATAAATATTCTGATTTTGAACTGCGCTCCACTAAAAGACCAAGAACTTCCCGGCGTGCTGACATTGGATAAGAAGGAGGAAGAAGTGGCGTCAGCTCTGGAACCATTACCTTAATTGTCCCGTGGTTCGGGTCGGAGCTGCACCATGTTTTCGGGGTCAGAACGGTTACTTTTCGCCGGCAGAATGGCAGGTGGAACACTTAAACTGACGAACGCGCACTTGCACGGAGTCCCTGGCTGCTCCACTCAATACAGACACAAAACTGAGGATCTTCAGATTATTATTATTATTATTTATATTATTATTATTATTATTGTTATTGTTTTCTGGATCATAGGATAATGTCGTTGCTTGCAGATTGAGATGTTATGAGCAGATGAGGCGCTCCGAGTCTTTTTCCTGCAGCGCAAAGCCGCTCTGTTAACAACATAGACTGGATCTATCAGCCGCAAAAACTGATTACAGCTGGTGCTGGAACCTGGCACCAAATCCCGTGTGTCAAATGGAGTTTCCTTCAACCAGAACACAAGGAATTAAATTATGTTTCAGATGTGGTTTTGTAAAGGCAAATAAGTTTAAAGATGATCTCACTGAAATGCACAGGTAAGACTATATATTTACTTCTGGTGTAAATGGGTTTAATATTTAATAATAACATATTCAAGAAGGAAAACAATATTTATTTTAAAAATAGCTGATATTTTCAGACGCTCGTGTCATTTTTTTAAATATGAAATTGTTTCTAAGCAGAAAAAACAACAATAAAAAAATCCACACTTTTTCATCACTTTTTTCTAATGTCACAGATCATAAAACTATTTTTTTATCAGTTGATTACGTCCAAAATGCTGGAAAAAAAAACAATAAGTAACAATATGGCCGCGGCTGAGGGCTGAACGGGGCTGAAATAGAGCGCAGGCTTCAGACAGCTGTTTATCCTTCACCTGCTCACTTATCATCGACTTTTATTGTTCAGGATTTTTAAAAATATCAACACTTTATCATCATTTTAGTTATTATTTATGCACATTTTTTGGTGTCACACTTTTAATTTTCATCACAATCTGTTTGTGAAATCTGTTTTCTGGAGTTGTAATCCATGAGTCAGAAGCCAATTTCAACAGAATTGGTACAATCCAGCCTTAGTATACTATAGCCTACACGAAAATGTATGGTGACCATCCCAGGGTGGTAGCTGTAGCCAGGTTGGGGTCAATGAAGGATTATACAGGGGTCAACGTTTTAAAATGCTCCAATAATACTGAGAAATATATCACATTATTTGTCTGATCACCGGGATTCCAGAAAGGTATAGTTTGGACTATTAGTAAATATTATGGGGTAAAAACAGCAACAATGATGATAAAGGTCAATTTCAGTATGTACAGGGGTCAAGAGTTAAAGTTCCTCCTATTCTGGTAAAAAGTGATGCAAATTTTTGGTTGGGCTAACAGAGTTTTAACAGGGAATTGTACCATCTGTCTTCATTATGTAAAGGTTAACCAGTGTCACAAGGAGGTGATGGTCTCGTGGTTAAGGCATTGGGCTTGAGACCAAATCTCACCCTGACTGGAAAATCACTAAGGGCCCTTGGGCAATTGCTCCCGGTGTGTAGTAAGCACCTTGCATGGCAGCAACCTCACATCGGGGTGAATATGAGGCATTATTTGTAAAGCGCTTTGTGCGTCTGATGCAGATGGAAAAGTGCTATATAAATGCAGTCCATTTACAAGTCATAGAATCCATAGACCTTTGTTGTACCTTTACTTTGGAGACCAAGTGTTCAGCAAGGTCAAAACTATTCCATTTATTAATTCTGTTAGCTAAACTATACCTTTTTGGAATCTTTAAGATGAGACAAATAATGTGGTATAGTTTGCAATATGAATGCTGCATTTTTAAATGTTGACCCCTGTGTAATCCTTCACTGACCCCTACATGGGATGCCACCATACATTTTTGTGTGGGCCTGAGGCTGGATTGTAAGTGTTGTTTAGTACCATGTGGTCAATTGGCACCACAAACCTCCTTGACTCATGGACTATTGAGCCAGTGATGGTGGCGGTGCATTGTGCAGACTTACACAGTAGTAGCAGCTCCACCCGGGAACAGTGTGAGCTGTGTCCTTCATCTCTTGCAGGGCCTCAGCACGCAGGTAGCCCAGCTCCCGCAAGCAGCCGTCGTGGAAAACCCGGGTGCAGATCCTGCAGGGATACAGGTCATCCGCTGTCCACACTTCACACACGTCACACATCTCATCACTGGGCAGCTGAGGAAGAAATCACTGAATCGGTGAAACTGCACGATAACAGTGAGGTGTCTAGAGCAGGATCCTGCTGACGCTCCAGCAAGATTAGCAGCAGTCCGAAGGTGTAACTCTTTCTTTTATTTACACTCAACAAAAATATAAACGCAACACTTTTGGTTTTGCTCCCATTTTGTATGAGATGAACTCAAAGATCTAAAACTTTTTCCACATACACAATATCACCATTTCCCTCAAATATTGTTCACAAACCAGTCTAAATCTGTGATAGTGAGCACTTCTCCTTTGCTGAGATAATCCATCCCACCTCACAGGTGTGCCATACCAAGATGCTGATTAGACACCATGATTAGTGCACAGGTGTGCCTTAGACTGCCCACAATAAAAGGCCACTCTGAAAGGTGCAGTTTTGTTTTATTGGGGGGGGGGGGGGTACCAGTCAGTATCTGGTGTGACCACCATTTGCCTCATGCAGTGCAACACATCTCCTTCGCATAGAGTTGATCAGGTTGTCAATTGTGGCCTGTGGAATGTTGGTCCACTCCTCTTCAATGGCTGTGCGAAGTTGCTGGATATTGGCAGGAACTGGTACACGCTGTCATATACGCCGGTCCAGAGCATCCCAAACATGCTCAATAGGTGACATGTCCGGTGAGTATGCTGGCCATGCAAGAACTGGGACATTTTCAGCTTCCAAGAATTGTGTACAGATCCTTGCAACATGGGGCCGTGCATTATGTTCTTGGATGTATGGCACAACAATGGGCCTCAGGATCTCGTCACGGTATCTCTGTGCATTCAAAATGCCATCAATAAAATGCACCTGTGTTCTTCGTCCATAACAGACGCCTGCCCATACCATAACCCCACCGCCACCATGGGCCACTCGATCCACAACATTGACATCAGAAAATCGCTCACCCACACGACGCCACACACGCTGTCTGCCATCTGCCCTGCACAGTGTGAACCGGGATTCATCCGTGAAGAGAACACCTCTCCAACGTGCCAAACGCCAGCAAATGTGAGCATTTGCCCACTCAAGTCGGTTACGACGACGAACTGGAGTCAGGTCGAGACCCCGATGAGGACGACGAGCATGCAGATGAGCTTCCCTGAGACAGTTTCTGACAGTTTGTGCAGAAATTCTTTGGTTATGCAAACCGACTGTTTCAGCAGCTGGTCTCAGACGATCTTGGAGGTGAACATGCTGGATGTGGAGGTCCTGGGCTGGTGTGGTTACACGTGGTCTGCGGTTGTGAGGCTGGTTGGATGTACTGCCAAATTCTCTAAAACACCTTTGGAGACGGCTTATGGTAGAGAAATGAACATTCAATACACGAGCAACAGCTCTGGTTGACATTCCTGCTGTCAGCATGCCAATTGCACGCTCCCTCAAATCTTGCGACATCTGTGGTATTGTGCTGTGTGATAAAACTGCACCTTTCAGAGTGGCCTTTTATTGTGGGCAGTCTAAGGCACACCTGTGCACTAATCATGGTGTCTAATCAGCATCTTGATATGGCACACCTGTGAGGTGGGATGGATTATCTCAGCAAAGGAGAAGTGCTCACTATCACAGATTTAGACTGGTTTGTGAACAATATTTGAGGGAAATGGTGATATTGTGTATGTGGAAAAAGTTTTAGATCTTTGAGTTCATCTCATACAAAATGGGAGCAAAACCAAAAGTGTTGCGTTTATATTTTCGTTGAGTGTATTTTATCTGCTTTGATCACCTTGCTGAAGCAGACAAGAGGATTACAAAAAGGGTGTGGTTTATCTTCTGCCAATCAAAGCTCTGACAAACAGAACAGGATGACAGATTAGGCGTCACTGATAGGAGTGTGCTTTGGTGGCAGGAGGAGCGTTGAGTCATGAAGGAGTCCGAATAACATTTATTGACTGGTTGGTTTTCACATATGAGAAACTTCTCCCAACTTCTCCCAGGTCTTCTGGCTGATTTCCACAAATCTTTAGGGTTTGGACTCACAAAGGTCAAGATCCGTGGGGACAAAGATCAAAATGTTTATTTATGACCCCTCCTCACTCCAATGTCCACCAAACATGGCACACATATGTAGGTGGGCTTTTGAAATTTACAAAAGGTCAATCATTGTGGTTGAGATCATTGGGACGAGAGGTCAAAATTTAGATTTTTGCACTCAAATGTCCAACAAACTTGGCACACATACTTGGGTTGTGGAATTGCTCTGGCAAAATCAGTGGTTGTTGGAGTTAAAGATCAGATTGGAGTAGGTATTTGCAATGATGACACCATCTGTAGTTTAAGCGCCTGAGCTGCCACATGTGCTGCGCTGCTTTATGTCCAGGTTCAACAAAAACTGTTTTTAAAAACCAGCTTCCTGCAGGATGGTATGGTGGTCGTGAAGTCGTCTTTCCCTGTCCAAACTTTAGACTGGTACTATGTCTTGTTGAATAAGCTCTCACTTCTTCTGAGATGACCGCTGATATGTGTGTCCTTGTTTAACATCTGTCCAATGTGGTTTTTTCCCCATAGACCACATTTACAGACAGGATGCACTCAGCTGTCAGGCCGGGGAAAATAACTGCAGAATGCTTGACTGGTTAACCACACAAACAGTTTCCGCCCCGGTAGTTTCAGTGCCACAGCGCTGCTTTCTGAGCTGCAGGCTACAACACAGATGCCTGACTTATTCAGTCACAGTTTATCTCAAGTTGCACTATAATCCAAGTAAGAACTTTTAACAGGAAGCATACAAACACTTAATGGATATTAAATTAATTATTTTGTTGTGACAACGATCAAACATGGGTTTGACTGTTACTTGTATTTCAAGAATTGCAAAATATGTTCTCATGAGTGAATGCTGTACTAAATTATGGTAGTTACCCAGTTATGAGTATTAACTCGTCGTGCAGTCTCAGCGTCACTCACTAACTGTCTGATCAACAAATGATAAATGCACTGCAGTTTTATAGAGTTTTACCATCTGATGCATGCATGCAAAGTGCTTTGCAATGGTGCCTCACATTCACACAAATGTCAGCATGCTGCCATGCATGTCACTCAAATGCACAATGGAACAACCTTGTTCAAGGCACCATGATGATTCTGATGTCTAAAGGGAAACTGAAGCAAGACTGTGAAGCTGTGGACATGTGAATCTGAGAGGGCCACATTGGAAATAAGCGTTTTTATGCTTGAATGCGCTATCCTCGGTTTTATTTGTACCTTGTATTTTTTACTGGTATGAATTTGACCAAAATAAATCCAATCCAATCTTCTGCTCACAAGCCTGTCATGGGTCATGTTTTGGTGTTTTACTTTTATCTTCACTTTGTTCCATTTTCTGGCTATTTCTCTGTGTGCTATTTATTATTCTCAGTGGGTTATTATTACCTCTGCCAAAGAAGTTGGTGGAGGTTGTTTTCACCCGTCTATCTGTCTGTCTGTCTGTTTGTTTGTTTGTTTGTGAACAGTCTGGAGCCCACAATTTTTCATACATGGTTATGAAATTTTTACTGAAGATTCACATCCTGATAGGCAAGAACCGATTCAATTTTGTCGGTCAAAGGTCAAAGTCAGGAAAAGTCTTGGAAAATTCCCTATCTTTAGGACCCCTTCACACATAGTGTGAATTTGGTCAATTTGTGCATAAAGTGCGCATGAAGCAGGAATCGTGTACAAAACGTGTAAAATCGTAGCTGCCTCCTCGTACATCTGTTGCTACAACTATTTGCGCACACCAGCAGCTGAAAGACAGAGTGTGCACTGTGTGAGCCCATCAAACACTCTTGCGGCAGGTGTCGGCCACATTCCAGCTGACACACACAAACATTTAACATCACATGGCACTTAGAAAATATGTGGCCATTCATACTGTCATCACGAAAACAGTCAGCAGACGATCATTGTCGAGGTGGATGTGAAATTTGTCTAAGTGCCCCACGACTGTGAAGCTGCAGAGTGCACCCGTGGCGTGCCAGAGTGTCGGCTCCCCCAACAAGAAGTGTGCATGTGTTTCGTGTGCCCCCCCCCCACAGGCAAGGCATCTCTCATATGATCACAGAGTGACATCTTGGTCTGTGCACTGACAAGACAGGGGGCGTGGCTGTTAAGACATCACCGGTTCTGGATATCACAGCTGCAACACGTCCCGTGTTCTGACAGATGCGCATGTGTGCTTGTGTGGAAATACATAAAAACACATAATAACATTCATTTGGACATGCAGTAGGCGATCTGATTGTCACGTCTGACAGGACACGTGTGTCGTGCTGTGAGGGCCGTGAGTGGCACAGTGCAAGCAGCTGCAGCAGCTCGCACCGTGTTCCTGCTCAAAAGACACCATCGCATACATGAACCGTCGCACCGGCATCGTGCACGCCTGCCCGTCGGTGCGATGTTTTGTGGTGCGCTCATACAAGCTCTTCTGAGTCGCCCTGAGTTGTATGTATTAACACTATGTGTGAAGGGATTTTCAAAAATTCATGACCGTCAAAAAAGATCAATTTTTTTTTCAGATTTGAGACCGTTATGTAGGATGGTATCCTTTATTGACTGACAAAGATTGATCCGGTTCCGATCCAGATTACAGATTTTGTGTCCATTTAAATTTAACATTGAAAACTCCCTTTAATTTATATTTTACATTATATCTTAATCAAATGTGTCCCAATCACTCTCATATTTGAAAGTGAGGTGCAGACTGCCACTCACTATCACCTGACAAAGATTAATCCCGATCTGATCCGGACTGTGGATTTTGTGGGCATTTGAATTTAATATTGAAAAGCCCATTTAGTGTACATTTGCATTATATCTCAAACAAAAGTGGCTCCATGATCATTCTCATTTGTAACAATGAGGTGCAAATTGGCACTCTAAATGAATAGACTAAATTTGCTCCACATCTGATCCGTATTGCGGATTTAGCGGATATTCAATTTTAACATTGAAAAGCCCTTTTGATCTATATTTTGTATTTGGTATGTTTTAGCTTATGAAAAGCCACTTCTAACAGGACTTTGACCTTGAAAACTTTTTCCAAGGTAAAAATTTGTGGAACTGGAAACTAGTGTTGGTTCTATGAGTGCAGTGTTCTACTTCTCCGTGTGTAAATGGCAAATGGACTGCATTTATATAGTGCTTTTCCATCTGCATCAGACACTCAAAGCGCTTTACAAAATAATGGCTGACATTCACCCCAGTGTCAGGGTGCTGCCATACAAGGTATTCACTACACACCGGAAGCAACTAAGGGATTAAGGGCTTTGCCCAAGGGCCCTTAGTGATTTTCGGGTCAGGCTAGGATTTGAACCGAGGATCCTCTGGTCTCAGGCCCAACGCTTAAACCACTGGATCATCACCTCCCCTTTGTTATTTATTATTCTCCGTGGGTTATTTAGTATTCTCCATGTGATCTGGCTCTTCTGCTTTTACTTTGAAATTTGGTCAAGGTTCGTTTCATGTAGCTTATACGAGGGCTGTCCGTAAAGTATAGGTCCTTTTTATTTTTTTCAAAAACTATATGGATTTCATTCATATGTTTTTACGTCAGACATGCTTGAACCCTCGTGCACATGCGTGAGTTTTTCCACAAGTTGCTCAGCGTGAAGAGCTCTCTCTCGCACTGACAACAAAAAGCTTGGGTGGAAATAAAAGCCAGTGCGGAACACAACTTCAGACTCTATCACCTTCAAAAAAGGTGTTGAGATAAAGCCTAAAAGTCCCTTTACAGGCTGTCTGAAGAGCTTTATCATAATGTCTGACATGAGGGCGGTAAAGCAATAATTCACTGCTGTTGCCATGGAGATTCTTGAGAATCTCACAGGCATCTTTTTAAAATCCAGGACTCTGGGATTTATTGTGTGTATGTGTGAAAGTGAAAGGTATTTTTATGACACCCTGGCTGTGAATTTTCAATGAAAGCTAGTCAGATCATAAGTCAAGATGCCTTTCACACCTGCTCTCTCTTTCCCAGCTCCACCTCCACCGGCTGGTCATCATGTTTATCTCTTTTGGGCCTCACAAAAGCAGGAGGAGTAAGTTGATGGCTCTTGTCCAGCTCTTCAGGTTCCACTCCTTTCCCATCTCGTAACCTCGACCAAGCCTCCTGGTTGACCTTGTACTCATCCCTCACCGGCGCGGAGGCCTGCTGGGATGTCGAGGGGCCTGCGCTATTGTCTTTCTCACCCTGTTCCGCCTCCTTCTCGTTCTTCTCGTCGGGATTTGCTGAGGTTTTGGCCATCTCGTCGCCTTCCTCTACTACACCTTCTGCCTGTTTAGTTACAGCAGCGCGGTCTTTAAGTCCCTGCTGGAAAGCCGAGACGACAGCGCTGCACTTCTGCACCTTCTCCACCTGCTGCTTCTTGGACATGAGCACTCCCATTGCTGCAGAGAGGAAAAGAAAAACTGTTTCTATCAAATTTACGAGGCTACAGTAATGCTTCAAGCTTTTAGAGAAATATCAGAACATCTGAGAGGCCTGTGGCATTTCTGCACGAGATAATAAAGACACCAAATCCAAACCCATTGCTGTTCTGTGGAAGGTCAATGCTGATATAAAAACAAACTTTAGACAGAGACCAGGGCAGGTCACTTGAAACGTAACATTTTGCTAAATAAGGTTTTTTTCTGTATTGGAGCGCTGTGGCTGTGTGGATCATTCAGTCTCTATGTTTGGTACAATTTTTTTATGGTCCTGCATGCCTTTTTATGTGTTTTGGATGCGCGTTTCTTTACTGCATTACTTGTAAAAACAAACTTTGCCAAAATCTTATAATCTGGCATAATAACAGAAAAAAAAAAATGAAAATCATATTTGGTAAACATGAGACTCCTTGGCTAAATTGCAAAGAACAAAATTAAAGTTGCCCAAAATCTTCATCAAGATCTGATTATCCAGCATAGTTCTTGCTGTCAGAAGGTGGTCAAGATGAACAGATACCCCTCGCAGTGGAGCGGTTAAAATATTTACATACGTAAAACAATTTAGAACAATGTTCAATCAACAAAATCATTTGTTCAACGTGTTTCTCCACCACTGGAAATTAGTGGGAAAGCCAAAGACCCTTTCACACAAATGTGAGACAATACAGGTGAAGTGTGAATCAGCTATTGTCCTCACTTATTCCCCTTACACCGAACATGAAAATGCATGGATCAGTGGTCGCATTCGCTTTTTAGCAACACTATTTTTCAGAAAACCATTTTCATCTAGCCTCTTCTTCTTATTCTACAACTTTTCTCAATACATCTCTCCAATGATTGATCCGTTTCAAGTTCACTGCCTTGCTCAATGTCACAATCACACTCAGGGTATCAAACCCGCCAACCTCTGGCTCACTCGTACACCACTGCTAAGGTGACTTTTCATATTACATAAAAAAAACACAGTTTTCTCCCTGTTCAGACACACAGTCAGACCCGAGCAGACGAAAAAGAAACTTGGACTCGGGTCCGGGTGAAACAACGGGTCATGTTTTAACATCAAGCGAGCAAACCCAAGAAGGGTTTAAAGGTGAGCTGGTCGAGGCGCCGCAGATCACACGACTGTCTTCACACAGAAGATGAAAGAATACAATAAAGAATACAATTAGAGTATTTGTTTCTGAATAAACACAAAAAGAAGTGTACCAGCGTGTGAAAATAATTCCGCTCATGTTTGATCGTATGTGATCTCACTGTTAATGAGTCTTTCCCTCTTTTTTTCGGCTGCTGCAAATCTCTCTGTCTAATAATGTCGCTCAGCAACTCTCATTAGTACCACAAACCAGGCCATCTGCCAGCAGGCCCACATTCCTGTTCGCATTTTTGTTAAAACATTTCACTCAACATTAAGGTTCAACAGAACAAAAGAAATGAAAATACAAAGTGATGACACAATGAGTGTGATTCATGTGCTGAAGAAAATTATTGGATTAAACATTTTTTTCCAACAATGCAAAAAGCAGGTCAACAACAACAGCAACAACTTCCTAATTTTCAAACTGACAACTGACTTTTTGGCAGGTCATAATATGTGTATGAAGTAGTAGATTTTACTGAATTATCATGATTAAGGCTCATTTGTATCAGATTTTAATCTGGGCTGCACCCTCTCTCTCTTAATTAAATGATCCAAAAGGGTCTGAAATGACACAACAACATCAGGTATGACTAGAAGAGCACTCCGAGAAACTATACCATTGCACCTACGGATAGGAGAGAGCAGCCTGACATGTTTTCAGATTAAAATCCTTACAGTTTTCAATCCCTTGGTGGTGAGGAAGATGGTCTCTTGGTCAAGTCCTGGACAGGATGGTGGACATCCAGGTTCGACCTCGAGATGCCTATGCGTGGGTTTGTTTCACGTGGGAATGTCATTGCACCCCGACAAACACACAGTCCTTGACTGTGACTCTGGTTTGATGGCTGTGAAATCCCAGACGATCGGGTTCTAAGGACCTGCTGCAGCCTTCATCCACCTTCACAACTGCTGAGTTACAAGCCATCACCTTTCAGCTATGTAAATGGACCATTTCCCCCACTTTATCTCCATTAGCTCTTTCTGACGCCGTAGGGAGCACGGTGCATCTGGAAAGTATTCACAGCGCTTCACAGTTTCCACATTTTATGTTACAGCCTGATTCCAAAATGGAGTAAATTAATTTTTTTTCCTCAAAACTCTACTCACAACACTCCATAATGACAACGTGAAAAGGTTATTTTGACATTTTGCAAATTTATATATAAAAAACAACTAAAAAATCATATGTATGTAAGTATTCACAGTCTTTGCTCAATACTTTGTTGATGAACCTTTGGCAGCAATTACAGCCTCAAGTCTTTATGAATATGATGCCACAAGCTTGATGCACCTATCTTTTGGCAATTTTGCCCATTCCTCTTTGCAGCACCTCTTAAGCTCCATCAGGTTGGATGGGGTGTCGATGCACAGCCAGTTTCAGATCTCTCCAGAGATGTTCAGTCAGATTCAGGTCTGGGCTCTGGCTGGTCCACTGAAGGACATTCACAGAGTTGTCCTGAAGCCACTCCTTTGATATCTTGGCTGTGTCCTTAGGGTCACTGTCCTGCCGAAAGATGAACCGTTGTCCCAGTCTGAGGTCAAGAGCACTCTGGAGCAGGTTTTCATCCAGGATGTCTCTGTACGTTGCTACATTCATTTTCCCTTCAATCCTGACAAGTCTCACAGTTCCTGCCACTGAAAAACATCCTCCCCAGAATGATGCTGCCACCACCGTGCTTCACTGTAGGGATGGTGCCTGGTTTCCTCCAAACATGATGTCTGGCATTCACATCAAAGAGTTCAATCTTTGTCTCATCAGACCAGATAAATTTGTTTTGTCATGGTCTGAGAGTCCTTCAGGTGCCTTTTGGCAAACTCCAGGCGGGCTGCCATGTGCCTTTTACTAAGGTGTGGCTTCCCTCTGACCACTCTACCATGCAGGGCTGATTGGTGGATTGCTGCAGAGATAGTTGTCCTTCTGGAAGGTTCTCCTCTCTCCACAGAGAAATGCTGGAGTTCTGACAGAGTGGCCATCAGATTCTTGGTCACCTCCCTGACTAAGACCCTTCACCGTGATTGCTCAGTTCAGATGAGCGGACAGCTCTAGGAAGAGTCCTGGTGGCTCTGAACTTCTTCCATTTATGGATGATGGAGGCCACTGTGCTCATTGGGACCTTCAAAGCACCAGAAATGTTTCTGTACCCTTCCCCAGATTTGTGCCTCGAGACAATCCTGTCTCAGAGGTCTACAGGCAATTCCTTTGACTTCATGCTTGGTTTGTGCTCTGACATGCACTGTCAACTATGGGACCTTATATGTAGACAGGTGTGTGCCTTTCCAAATCATGTCCAATTAACTGAATTTACCCCAGGTGGGCTCCGATTAAGCTATAGAAACATCTCAAGGATGACTAGTGGAAACAGGATGCACCTGAGTTCAATTTTGAGCTTCATGGCAGAGGCTGTGAATACTTATGCATATGTGATTTATTAGCTTTTTTGTTTTTAATAAATTTGCAAAAATCTAAAAAAAAATTATGTGTCATTATGGGTTATTGTGTGTAGAATTTTGAGGAAAAAAATGAATTTCATCAGTTTTGGAATCAGGCTGTAACATAACAAAATGTGGAAAAAGTGAAGAACTGTGAATACTTTCTGGATGTACTGTATGTTTCTAATATGTTTATTAGGATAGGGAGACCACAATCTGGATTCCTTAATGTAACAAGAACATCATCAGCATACAGACTTATTCTGGATTCATCTCCTCCAATTGCAATACCCATCACTTTTGTCTCCTGTGTTATTGCCTGGGCCAAAGGTTCAATGCATAGGTTAAAGAGACTGGGACTGGCAGGGCAACCTTGCCGACAGCCACATTCTAGAGCAATAGCATCAGAGTGGCTTGTTAGCAGGCTTTTAATGAGCCTTTCATTGGATTCAGGTGTATTGGAGCAGATCTCGAGGACCGAACATGGGCACCCCTGGTCTAATGAATTCAGAAATTCTGTAATTGTGTGCTTATCTGCCTGGATCCTATTAGAATATACAGATTTGTATAATTTATCAAAGACTTTTGTATATCATGTGGATTAGTAGTAATCTTATTTGTTACAAGGTCTGTTATTTTATGAATAGTGCTTTCTGCTTGTTTTTTCTGTCTCCAAACTAAAAACTTTGCCGCTTTGGGGTCAGTCTCATTGTTATGTGTCGGACGCAGCTCGGAGAACCGACCAGCGTTTGAAGGACCCAGTATGAAATAAGCAGAGCACGGTACAAAGGCTAACTGAATTTAATACATAACAGTGATAATACAGAAAGGTGCGGTCTGGCGTGGTGCGCTCCCAGCAGCGCTAATGGTCCGGAGCCAGAAGCTGTTTCGGACCCAAGGACCCCGCCGACACCCCCCAGGTGGCCGCAACAACCGAGTCTGTGAAAGAAGGAACCATTATGTGAGTCCACACTCTACACACAGAACACTTAAAGGTGTACAAACAGCAAACACTTCCTGGCTTGATTGCTGATCAGCTTCCAACCTGCAGGCATGGAACATCCAGTTCACAAAACTCCACCGCAGTGGAAGCTGATACATGACTAACAAACAGCTCAATACAATAAGGTGTGAGGGACACCACATTTACTGACTGTATAACTGTTAGTCACAAAATCTAACGTACCTCAGGAAGTGTGCTGACGAGCGTGAGACCTCACCCCCCTCCTCTTTCACAGACTGTGCATCAAACCTGGACGTTTCTCAGCATCCGCTGCTGATGAGATGGCTCCCGAGACGACGATCTCACCCGTCTGGTCACAAGGTCGAGTCTCTGGCAAATACACACTGTGCACTCCAGTCTTAAATGCCAACATGTTCCAATCCATCCAGATGCACCACAGCTGTGAGTCCTGACGAGTCGCAGGTGATCAGGGTGAGGTCCTGACAGCCTCAGCAACACAGCCACTCAGTCCCAAATGCACGCCACCTGGGAGGAAAACAAAAAGACAAACAAACCGGCAGCCAGGCCCCCCCAGCCATATAACACTCATAGTATCTTTGTTTCAAAAACCTAAGGTTTTTCTCCACCTCCTCATTTTGTATTTTATCTACATCCTGTTTGGTATTTCTAATTTGGTTACTATCAGGTCTTATTGCTCGGGTTGTAGCACATATTTGATTTTGCTTTGGTTGTGTTTGTGTTTTTGAAGAAGACGTGCTGGTGTTTTGTCCCCTGTTGAAAAAATGATAAATAAATGTTTAAAAAATATATATCAGAGTCTGTATGCTGGGCGAAGACGATGAAGAAGAGGAGGAGAACATTTCCACAAACAGCGGGAGAAGATGGATGTGCTGAGGGAGGACATGCAGGTGGTTGATGTGACAGAGGAAGATGCAGAGGACAGGGTGAGATGGAAACGATTGATCTGCTGTGGCGACTCCTAACGTGAACAGCCGAAAGACAAAGAAGAAGATTGGTAATGTGAATCTGTTCAAAGTTTTTTAATTTTTCTTGTAGTTTTGATCATGTTTGAGCTTTTGATATGGCTGTCTCGGCTATGTTCTAACCCCTCTGAACTGCTTTAGCTGTGTCCCATGATATACTGGAGTTAACATCTCCATTATTATTTTCCTCTAAATATATTCCTAGTTCTGTCACCATGGCGGTCACAAAGGTGGTATCATTTAACATTCCAGTTTTGAGCCTCCAAAGTGTTTTACGCTGTCTGCCTTCAAAATGTAGAGTTATATAAGCCCCTGAGTGGTCCGAAAGGTCCCTCTGGCCTATTTTGCAGTCTTTGAGTCTATACAGGTCTTTGCTGTACATAAAGAAATACTCTATTCATGAGTCAGTTGCCTGCCTCCCAGAGTGAAAAAATGTACCCAGAATTAAAACCATGCATATTCCTCTACACAGTCCTTCAATTCCAGTTCACCAAAAGCCCTATTTATTAGTTTTTCAGTTTGTTTGTTCTTTTTTCCTATTGGTTTTGGTTGTATCATGCAGGGTTAAGAATTATATTAAAATCACCAGCACAGATGAGTATTCCATACTATGTTTCTGATACAATCAAATCAGACACTTTCTAAAGAAAGATGCCTCACTCCCAGGATGGGCGTAGATGTTAAATAGTGCTACTTCTTTCTGGTCTATTTTCCCCTTTACCAAAACAAACCTGTCCTCTTTATCTCTTATTTCAGACATGTATTTGAATGGTGTTGAGCGTGAGATTAATACACCTACTCCCCTTCTTTTTTGCCAGTTTTGTATGACAAGAAATAGATGTTCCCAAAAACCTAACTTGTTTAATTTTTCATGCTCAGCTCCTGACATGTGATTTTGCATCAAAAATGCTATATTTATCTTTTCCCTTTATAACTGTGGCTATCATCTAGCTGTGTTTAATTGGATTGTTTAGCCCATTTACATTCAATGAGGGTACATATGTTATAATATCGAGAATGCGGTGTATGTACCATTGTTATCATTTACTTGTAAATTTCCAGACTATAAACAGTAAAAGAGAAAAGAGAACAAGAAAAGGAAATGGTAAGAATTATTATACAGGTCATAGAACAGAATAGGCTACATGTCGCCTTTAGCAGTAGGGATGGGTCGGATACGAGGTGGGTTCACTCGATGAGTCTGACGAGAAGAGAAGAAAAACAAAAAAGGAGTGGGGGTTGCTGGTGACTGTCTCTTTACGCGTAGGTATCAGCAGTTCAAATATAATCCAAAATAACGTGGGATCTCTGAATAAATTACTGATCCTCTGCAGCAGTGTCTCCATCCTGCGGTACTCCTTCAGTCTCTCACGCACCTGTTCCTGGAACAGTTCCTTGTCTCCTCCACACCAGTTCTCTATCACCTCCCACAGCAACAGTTGGCCAGCGTTTCCTCTTTTGATGTCTCCTTTCTCACCAGTGACTCGTCCACATTAAACCCCCGCTTTTTCAGGTCCTCGGCTGCTTGTGTCACTCTTTAATACGTGGCTGTGCCCATCGTGAAGTGAACTCTCGTTCGGGTTAGAGAAGTTTGGAAACGTATTCCGTGTTCCTTCAAAACCTTCTTAATCGGAGCATATTCCTTCATCTTCTTCTGTACAGCATCGGCATAATCATGATCAAAGTACACTCGCTTGTTTTGATAATGAAGCTCATTTTTCCAGGTAGTGTAGAGTATGTTTTCTTTAACGGAAAATCAGAGGAAGTGAACCACCATAGAAGCATGGCGGAGCATTTTGAGATCTTTCGCTGTGAGAGCGCGGAGTGCTCACTCTATTCCCAGGTCGACAGCCTCTCCCAGTTGTGACTTTTCATGTCCACCACGAATGCAGCTGCAGAAGTGGCGTCCACCTCCTCTGGAATACCATAAATCCGAATGTTGTTGTGCCTAGAATGGCCTTCCATTTCGGTGACTTATTCCTGCAGTGCTCTCTGGTTAACACTACGCGTAGCTAGTAGAGTGAGAGCGCTCTTAACCCCGATGTCCCACCACTCGGTGTCGGTCAGGCTCCTCTCAATTTCTCCCACTCACTCCACTCCTTCTTTTATCGGAGCAGTCATATCTTGCAGTTCTGTGTATTCTGGTGATACTAATCCATTTGTTTGCTTAATGTTTTCCTTAAGCATTTACGAAAATCCAGCAGGTCACTTGTTAATTCAGCTCGAGGAGTTAACATTCCTGTCGTTATAACCACACTCGTTGCTTCCCAAATCAGGTCCAAGCTTTTGTTTTCTTCATGGCCTCCATTTTCAAGGATTCAAAGGAATTTTATTGTCATATGCACAGAAGAACATGTTCCCTGCACAATGAAATATGTCTACTGCATTTAACCCATCCTAATTGCCAGTAGGAGCAGAAGTCGCCATTAGGCGCCCGGGGAGTGCCCGGTTGTGGTGTTTCATCATCTCTCCAAATGTTAAATTAAATGAATGATATCAAATTGAGCGAGGAGTTTTAAGATGATACCAGAGCTCTGGAATGACGCTGTCATCTTAGCTCAGCGAGGTGTCACCGGAAGTCTCTGGTTGTGTGGACTTGTGACTGAGTTATTTTAGCTTTAGAAGGTAACCACAAGATTGTGTGACAACCATTTATCTCTGCAAATTAGTACATGTCTCTGCAGGATCTCTCTCTCTCTCTGAACCCATTCACTGTGTACCTCACTCCGCCATACCCCTTGTATTTTTTTCTTCATGACTAAATTAATACAAAATCCTTCCCACAGGGTTGTGTTGAGGCATTACCATGTTATCTCTGTTTTACAAATTAAATGCTGCAAAATAAATAAATAAATAAATAAAATAAAATATATCAAAAAGTAATGGTGAATATGACTGTGACTTGTTCTTCTTTGTGGAAAGAGTCTCCTCTCTCTCTCTCTCTCTCTCGCTCGCTCTCTCTTTCTCACGCAGACACCCACACCTGCTCCGATTCGATCATCAATCCACCATCCACTAACCATCCAGCAGGTGGCAGACATTTCTACAAGATATCACGAGTTGTGTTGATTTGGTGCATCAATCTTCACCACATTTTAGTGGATTCTGCCTCATTTCATGCCCTCTTTATTTGGTGAGTGAAAATATATGAAAACAAGAGAGGATGGACTCATTCATTTCTGATATGCACTCACAGCGTGTCACAGGGTTTTCTAAAGATGAGGAATATATTGTGACTCTCCAAATACTCTCTCTGTGTGTGTGTGTGTGTGTTGTGTGTGTGTGTGTGTGTGTGTGTGTGTGTGTGTGTGTGTGGTGTGTGTGTGTGTGTGTGTGTGTTGTGTGTGTGTGTGTGTGTGTGTGTGTGTGTGTATACCTAAGAACTGCGTGCCATTTTGTGACGTTCTCAACCTTAGTCTCCTCAACTCTGCAAGTTCAGACGTCAGTTCTGAAGCTCATCAATGAAAATAACTGCAGCTGAGATAAAATCAATTTTTTTGATTCCCAAAGACAAAATAGGGTTGATGACTTTATCCTCTGTGCAATGACTTCTCCTTTCAGTCAGAAGCATAAAGGTGTGACATGTGATCAGTTAAATGGTGTTCATTTAAAGCAAAACCTTTAGAATGCTGAGCACTGACCTGAAGGCAAACAGAGCACAGAAAAGACACAAATCACAGTTCGTATCTGCAGTTTGCATGAGTTAATCAAAAGTGGGAGTTTGTGTGTGTATCAGCCACTTTTTCAGTTTTAATGTGATTTTCTCACTGTAAGAGCAGGTAATCTGTGCACCAAAGTCCAAATGGCAACAAAATTCCAAAATTAAATTTGCTCTTATTTCCACTCGTCTATGTCACGGTGGATTCCATTATTGAAAAAGGTGCCGTCTTGGAATCACACTGATTACATGCTGCTTATGAGACACGTGTCTTACTATGGAACACAATCCCATCCATCCATGCTCCACATAAGTGCTTGTGTGAAATTCAATCACATTTATCCAAAGTGAAATGGGAGTTTTTCCCCTCTTGTTCCTCTAATAGCCTTCCAGGCCTCGTCTTCACAGGCTTCATAAACTGTCTGACACAAGACTCATTTGTGTGGCGGATTTTAATACTGGCTCCACTCTCTCCGGTTTCATCTGGATTTTACTGATCCAAAAGGTACCAAAACAACACAACATCACATTTAAAACTAGAAAGACAGTTGGAGAAACCGTACCTTTGCACTGACTGACAGTGGAGACCATGGACCCCTGTGATGTCATAAAGCTTCAACATTACAGAGAAAATGAAACATCTTCATACTTAAATCCACATTATTCAATGTTCTCTAATCTTGACCTCAACAGTCAGTCTATATAAATTAGATATAATCTATAAAAATCAATCTGTCAGCAGATATTTTTGCTGCAATACCTATTTACACAGCATCTACACACGCTGGACATTTATTACAATATTTAAGTGAATGTATGTATATATTTGAGCTGTATGTATAATTTTAACCATGTGAAGATAAGATCCAAAATAAATTCAAACCTGTGCACCTAATTCTTTTTTTAAGGTCATCCATATAATAAAAGGCAAGTGGCCTCTGTGTGTTTGTAAATCTGGAGCATCAACTGAAATCCAGAAAGAGCCGACTTTCATCTTTTGGCATACATTTCTTCATGAGGATTTGTCATGAAAACAGCAAGGTGACTGGACCAATATGCACTTCCACAATAAGAGCCTGTATTTCAAAATAAAAGCCTGTGAGGTTGCTGCAAATCTGACAGAATTCATCAGTCTGTCCATCCTCTAATATCCCAGACAGCAGATTCAAATCAGGACATTTTCTGTATGCATGTGACCCCAAACCCAGAATTAACATCGTCACACAAAACAGCTGAATTGTGTCTCAACAGTGTGCTTGCAAGAAGAGTTCAAAGACATTATTAAAAACCCAAAATTGGCGGCATGGTGGTGTAGTGGTTAGCACTGTTGCCTCACAACAACGGTGATGAATTTGTGCCATGGTGGGGGTGGGGGTGGGGGACAGAAAATTTTTTGGCAAGGACTGAAGGCCAGAAGCCCCTGGTGGGAGGTCTGGGGGTTCTCCCCCCAGAAAAATTTGAAATATCAGATTCATTCTGGTGTACCAAAAAAAATCTCAAAAAATGTAATTCTTTTGTTGGGTTAGGTCAATTTCTCCATCTGGGAGAGGAGTCTTTTTTCACAATTTGTATTGTCATGATACAAGTTGTGTGAAAAGACTATTTTCCCATATTGGCATGATAACAAAACTGTAATGCACAGTCTGTCAAAAGGATTAGAATACAGTGTTATTACAATTTTTACAACTTTTAAGGTGGCAGTAATTAAACCATTACTTAAAAAGCCATCACTTGACCCAGCTATCTTAGCTAATTATAGGCCAATCTCCAACCTTCCTTTTCTCTCAAAAATTCTTGAAAGGGTAGTTGTAAAACAGCTAACTGATCATCTGCAGAGGAATGGTCTATTTGAAGAGTTTCAGTCAGGTTTCAGAATTCATCATAGTACAGAAACAGCATTAGTGAAGGTTACAAATGATCTTCTTATGGCCTCAGACAGTGGACTCATCTCTGTGCTTGTTCTGTTAGACCTCAGTGCTGCTTTTGATACTGTTGACCATAAAATTTTATTACAGAGATTAGAGCATGCCATAGGTATTAAAGGCACTGCGCTGCGGTGGTTTGAATCATATTTATCTAATAGATTACAATTTGTTAATGTAAATGGGGAATCTTCTTCACAGACTAAGGTTAATTATGGAGTTCCACAAGGTTCTGTGCTAGGACCAATTTTATTCACTTTATACATGCTTCCCTTAGGCAGTATTATTAGACAGCATTGCTTAAATTTTCATTGTTACGCAGATGATACCCAGCTTTATCTATCCATGAAGCCAGAGGACACACACCAATTAGCTAAACTGCAGGATTGTCTTACAGACATAAAGACATGGATGACCTCTAATTTCCTGCTTTTAAACTCAGGTAAAACTGAAGTTATTGTACTTGGCCCCACAAATCTTAGAACACATGGTGTCTAACCAGATCCTTACTCTGGATGGCATTACCCTGACCTCTAGTAATACTGTGAGAAATCTTGGAGTCATTTTTGATCAGGATATGTCATTCAAAACGCATATTAAACAAATATGTAGGACTGCTTTTTTGCATTTACGCAATATCTCTAAAATTAGAAAGGTCTTGTCTCAGAGTGATGCTGAAAAACTAATTCATGGATTTATTTCCTCTAGGCTGGACTATTGTAATTCATTATTATCAGGTTGTCCTAAAAGTTCCCTGAAAAGCCTTCAGTTAATTCAAAATGCTGCAGTTAGAGTACTAACGGGTACTAGAAGGAGAGAGCATATCTCACCCATATTGGCCTCTCTTCATTGGCTTCCTGATAATTCTAGAATAGAATTTAAAATTCTTCTTCTTACTTATAAGGTTTTGAATAATCAGGTCCCATCTTATCTTAGGGACCTCATAGTACCATATCACCCCAATAGAGCGCTTCGCTCTTAGACTGCAGGCTTACTTGTAGTTCCTAGGGTTTGTAAGAGTAGAATGGGAGGCAGAGCCTTCAGCTTTCAGGCTCCTCTCCTGTGGAACCAGCTCCCAATTCGGATCAGGGAGACAGACACCCTCTCTACTTTTAAGATTAGGCTTAAAACTTTCCTTTTTGCTAAAGCTTATAGTTAGGGCTGGATCAGGTGACCCTGAACCATCCCTTAGTTATGCTGCTATAGACTTAGACTGCTGGGGGGTTCCCATGATGCACTGAGTGTTTCTTTCTCTTTTTGCTCTGTATGCACCACTCTGCATTTAATCATTAGTGATTGATCTCTGCTCCCCTCCACAGCATGTCTTTTTCTTGGTTCTCTCCCTCAGCCTCAACCAGTTCCAGCAGAAGACTGCCCCTCCCTGAGCCTGGTTCTGCTGGAGGTTTCTTCCTGTTAAAAGGGAGTTTTTCCTTCCCACTGTCGCCAAGTGCTTGCTCACAGGGGGTCGTTTTGACCGTTGGGGTTTTTACGTAATTATTGTACGGCCTTGCCTTACAATATAAAGCGCCTTGGGGCAACTGTTTGTTGTGATTTGGCGCTATATAAATATAAATAAATAAATAAATAAATAAAATAAATAAACAATTTGATAAAATCACATATTCATATTGGACTGTTACTGTTCTCTCTCTACATTTATCTAAACATTTGACTTCAGCAATTTGTGCTTTTATAACATGTGATAGTGTGTTAAAATAAAATTTGATACAAGTAAAGCTGCAGCTACTGTTCATTAAGTCACCAATGTAACTTTTAGTTCTCAGGAACACTGATTTTGGATTTAAATTAGATTCTAATTCACGTCTATAAATGGGAAACACAATAACACAGATTTTTCCATCCAGTGCTGACATGAACATTTCTGGGACACTCCCAACTTAAGTGTTGTGCAAAACGACACACAAACTTTTTTCACCTCGATATCTGACTTCTACAAGCATGTTAAATATTGATCATATTTTAAATCATATGAATATTTCACACCCATGAAAATTCAGTAAGGTATATCTTATATATTATATTCCATTTCTAAGGTGGAACTATGTTAGTATACTAAGGTATATCTAGATATCTAAAAAGGAAGAGTAAAATAGAAGAGTAGAAAAGAGCAGAGAAGCCCGATACAGTAGTGTTCAGAATAATAGTAGTGCTATGTGACTAAAAAGATTAATCCAGGTTTTGAGTGTATTCCTTATTGTTACATGGGAAACAAGGTACCAGTAGATTCTCACAAATCCAACAAGACCAAGCATTCATGATATGCACACTCTTAAGGCTATGAAATTGGGCTATTAGTAAAAAAATGTAGAAAAGGGGGTGTTCACTATAACAGTAGTGTGGCATTCAGTCAGTGAGTTCGTCAATTTTGTGGAACAAACAGGTGTGAATCAGGTGTTCCCTATTTAAGGATGAAGCCAGCACCTGTTGAACATGCTTTTCTCTTTGAAAGCCTGAGGAAAATGGGACGTTCAAGACATTGTTCAGAAGAACAGCATAGTTTGATTAAAAAGTTGATTGGAGAGGGGAAAACTTATACGCAGGTGCAAAAAAATATAGGCTGTACAATGATGTCCATTGCTTTAAAATGGACAAAAAAAAAAACAGAGAAGCGTGGAAGAAAACGGAAAACAACCATGAAAATGGATAGAAAAACAACCAGAATGGCAAAGGCTCACCCACTGATCAGCTCCAGGATGATCAAAGACAGTCTGGAGTTACCTGTAAGTGCTGTGACAGTTAGAAGACGCCTGTGTGAAGCTAATTTATTTGCAAGAATCTGCCGCAAAGTCCCTCTGTTAAATAAAAGATGTGCAGAAGAGGTTACAATTTGCCAAAGAACAAATCAACTGGCCTAAAGAGAAATGGAGGAATATTTTGTGGACTGATGAGAGTAAAATTGTTCTTTTTGGGTCCAAGGGCCGCAGACAGTTTGTGAGATGACCTCCAAACTCTGAATTCAAGCCACAGTTCACAGTGAAGACAGTGAAGCATGGTGGTGCAAGCCTATATGTTGGGCCTATATATTGCATACCAGGTATCATGGATTGAACATAATAGTTTTGAGTTTGTAGCGTCAACAGCAGATGCTACTATTATTGTGAACACCCCCTTTTCTACTTTTTTTACTAATAGCCCAATTTCATAGCCTTAAGCGTGTGCATATCATGAATGTTTGGTCTTGTTGGATTTGTGAGAATATACTGAATCTACTGGTACATTGTTTCCCATGTCAGCTTGCACTCGACCGAGACGGACGCACTTTTCTCTTCTCCCTCCCTCCTTATCTTTCCTGCTTTTGTGGCGTGTTGTCTGTGAGGCTGCAGCGTTGCTCTTCTGGAAACGACAAAAATGGATCTGTTAAAGTGGTCTCTGAACGCAATTGACACTATTTTTTCTACAAGATCTTCGGGAGCGGAGGACCCGACCTGTCCTGCTGGGACGCATGTGATGGGTTACGTGATGGACTCGTGGAGGAGATGGCAGGTCATGTGCCTTTACATGCTTTCTGTGGAGGATGTTGAAGATGTGTACATATTCGGCTTGGTGGTGACCGGCTTTCTGATGTGTGGAACGGGGCACTTGCTGGTTTACCGGAAAATCAAGAAAGTGGAAGCAGCTTTGATTGGTCGTTCCAAGCTGCCCTATATGATTGATTCGATTGGGAAGGCAGTGGCTGCGCAGTCGGCGGGGGTTAACCGCGCATTGGATGACATTTCTGGGAAGATTGCAGCCCTGGAAACCCGCTTTGACCGTCTGTGAAGACCACATTCTACATTTCAGATGCATTGGGAGCCACTCTGTTCTCAGAACTGTGGAATCTTTCAGGTGTCTGTTAATCTGGCTATTCATTTGGCTTCCCCAAATACAGCTGCACTTCAAGGTCGCTGTGATAAGATACCTCCTCAGAAGAACAACACTCTTATGCCTTGCTCCCTGGTCTTCCCCCCTCCCTCAGCTTCTCCAGCCCTGACGTGAACTGTGGACTGTCCAGGACTTTCTCAGCCTGCGCAGGGCTGTTCCCTTCCCCCCCCCAGACTGTCGAACAAGGCCGTCGACGGCGCCGAAACTGGCTGCCTTCCGGAGTGTTCTGATAAACTGGTCCTTTCAAATCTCGGTTGTCGTCCTGTGTCCTTGTTTTGTCTCTGTGATTATTGTTTTTTTTGTGCTGATGGGATTTTTTTTTTTTTCCTCATTGCCGCTGTGTAATTGCAGCGGCTATGAGGGGTTTTTTCTTCTCCTTTTCCCTCGTGTTTTGCTTCATATATATGTTTTATGTACCGGGCCGGCCTATGTGTTGTGTGTTATGTGTGTTGTTGTTATGGGTCGGTGTTGGTTTGCTCAGCCCTGCTGTTGACCAAGGCAGGGATGTACATCTGGAGCTGGTCCCCGGGCGCCTAATGGCGACCTCTGCTCCTACTGGCAATAGGATGGGTTAAATGCAGTAGCCACATTTCATTGTGCAGGAAAGTTCTTCTGTTCTGTGCATATGACAATAAAATTTCCTTGATCCTTGATCCTTGATGTAACAATAAGAAATATACTCAAAACCTGGATTAATCTTTTTAGTCACATAGCACTACTATTATTCTGAACACTACTGTAGGTGCCTGGTCTTGAGAACCAGGGATGGTAGGTTGACCCATGTAACAGATGAAGCCATAAAATGCAGATTCAGCAGGCAAACACATCATGTTTGCATAGAGACAGTTTGAAGTAAATTCATCCCAAACACAGAGTTTGATTTATGTGAAATAACTTGAATAGCATCAGCTGATAAATAATGTCCGTCAAAAACATGACTAATAAGATCAAAGACTTACCCAGAGTGTTAGTTTTTTCTGTATAAATGATGATTAAAAAAGTTGGGTCAGTGTTTTGGTCCTTTTGGTCACACACCACCCTATTTGATTTATTCCTGATGAACTTTAAATTGTCTCCCTTCAGCAGAACAACGTTTCATTGTTTCTTTGCAGTTTCACAACGCGGAGTTCATTTTAAAATCTGTAATGGCATCTCGCATTCACTGTTGGTGTGGTTGAGCAGCGACGCACTACAATATCTTTCGTCTGAGATCAGGACGTGAAAATGTGAGACTTCATATCCACTGTGACGTGTCACAGAGACCTTCCAAACAATTTTACAATACAAACATTGGGAAGACAGACACAGACTAAATCAAGTGTGGACCAGGAAAACAAAAATAACTCTTTCTTTCAAATTTATTGGCAGTTTGCAAACCAACATGGTGCATTACCGCCACCTACTGTTTGGGTGTGAAGCGTTAATGGATTCTGATGTATGCTATCAAAAATAACTGTTCACCACGTAAGTAAGGACCCTTGATTTCTGAGAATTCCCAGAAAACTTCCATCACTGCAACAAGAAGGTCATGGGATCCCTTCCCACCTGGTCCTTTCTGTGTGGAGTTTGCATATTCTCCCTGTGTCTGCGTGGGTTTCCTCCAGGTACTTTGGTTTACTCCCACTTAAAAAAAAAATGCACCAAAAAATAAAAAAGAAAATAAAAAAGTCCAAAATTACCACAACTTTCATGCCCATGGTGAGTGTACATAAACGTCCGACCACAACTTGTATGTGGCATCTGTTGTGTGGGCCGCTGAAGAGGAGGTACTGCTGGCCCACCATTCAGAGGGGCGCCCTGCCTGGAGTGTGGGCTTCAGGCACTAGAGGGCGCTGCCCGCCTCACAGGACAGCCAAGAGTGACAGCTGTCACTCATTAACTCCTGACAGCTGTCACCAATCATCAACTCATCAACCAGTCCATATAAGCTGGAAGACATCTCCACCCCGCTGCCGAGATATCGTTTGCCTTTGGAGGTATATTCTCAGCCGTATTCAGTAGGTGCTACTGTACTCGTTATTGTGTTCCTGTTTTGGAGGTGGAGGTGTCTTACCCACCATTAAGGAACTGTCGCTGCTTGTATTTGCTGGGTGTACACACACCCACACATAACTGTTTCTGCTTCCTGCCAGCAGCCGGAGATGGTGGCCACCTGGAGACTCGGAACTTGGCGGCTCCAGTATCTCCAGGTTCGGTGGCAGTGGAAATCGTGTGGGAATCCGGCTCGTCTCTGGACGGACGTCTTCTATCCTCGAGCCTGCCCACACTGTTGTGAAAGGCCGATGTGGGACCAGGGGCGATGAGGAACGGGCAGCGGCTGTAGCTGGTACAGGCCTGGATGTAACCCCGGACGTCGGCCTCTAAGGACGCCCACCAGAAGCGCTGCCGGACGACTGCCACGGTCCTACACACCCCAGGATGGCAGGAGAGCTTAGAACCGTGACAGAAGTCCAGGACTGCAGCCCTAGCTTCTGGTGGGACGTAGAGTTTGTTCTTCGGTCCGGTTCCGGGGTCTGGGTCTCGTGTCAGGGCCTCCCGGACGGTCTTCTCCACGTCCCAGGTGAGGGCAGCCACGATAGCGGACTCCGGGATGATGGGATCCGAGGGATCCGACGACTCCGTTTTGACCTCATCTTCGTGTACCCGGGACAAAGCATCCGATCTCTGATTTTTGGTCCCGGGACGGTAGGTGATCCGGAAGTCAAAACGGCCAAAGAACAGTGACCAGCGGGCTTGCCTGGGATTCAGCCGCTTGGCGGTCCTGATATACTCCAGGTTCCGGTGGTCAGTGAAAACCGTGAATGGCACGGACCTTCCCTCCAACAGATGTCTCCACTCCTCAGAGCCTCTTTCACCGCAAGGAGCTCTCGATTGCCGACGTCATAGTTCCGTTCGGCTGGGGTCAACCTGCGGGAAAAATAGGCACACGGGTGAAGGACCTTATCGGTCTTCCCGCTCTGGGACAGCACGGCTCCTATCCCTGAGTCCGAGGCGTCCACTTCAACCACTAACTGGCGACTAGGATCGGGCTGCACCAAAACAGGTGCAGACGAGAAGCGCCGTTTCAACTCCTTGAACGCGGCTTCGCAACGACCCGACCAGGTGAAGGGGACTTTTGGTGAGGTCAGGGCTGTCAGGGGGCTAACTACCTGACTATAGCCCTTAATGAACCTCCTGTAGAATTAGCAAAGCCTAGGAACTGTTGCAACTTCCTACGGCTTGTGGGTTGGGGCCAGTCTCTCACCGCCGTAACCTTGGCCGGATCAGGAGCGACGGAGTTGGAGGAGATAATGAACCCCAAGAAGGACAAAGACGTGCGGTGGAACTCACACTTCTCGCCCTTCACAAACAGCCGGTTCTCCAACAACCGCTGCAGGACCTGACGTACATGCTGGACATGGGTCTCAGGGTCCGGAGAAAAAGAGTATATCGTCTAGATATACGAAGACGAACCGGTGCAGGAAATCCCGCAAGACATCATTAACCAACGCTTGGAATGTTGCGGGAGCGTTTGTGAGACCGAACGGCATGACCAGGTACTCAAAGTGACCTAAGGGGGTGTTAAATGCCGTCTTCCACTTCGCGCTCAGGCCGTGAGAGGTTGTACAGCCTACTGGACGGGAACTCACTGCCCGGAACCAAATCGATGGCACAATCATACGGACGGTGGGGGGGAAAGAGAGAGCCAGGTCCTTGCTGAACACGTCAACAAGGTCGTGGTACTCCACCGGCACCGTCCCCAGACTGGGCGGGACTCTGACCTCCTCCTTAGCTTGGGAGCCGGGAGGAACCGAGGAACCTAGACACACCCGATGGCAGGTCTCGCTCCACTGCACCACTACCCCGGACGGCCAATCAATCCGGGGATTGTGCTTCAACATCCAGGGAAATCCTAAAACCACACGGGAGGTGGCCTGGGTCACAAAAAACTCGATCACCTCCCGGTGATTTCCTGACACCACCAGAGTTACAGGAGGTCTTATGCGTGATCGGAGGGAGTAGGGAGCCATCTAGTGCCCGAACCTGAACAGGCGAGGTAAGCGCCACCAGAGGGAGCCCTATCTCCCTGGCCCATCTGCTGTCCAACAGATTCCCCTCAGAGCCCGTGTCCACCAGTGCTGGGGCCTTCAGGGTTGAGTCCTCATAAAGGATCGTGACTGGGAGTCGTGTGGCAATGTGGGTGTGTCCCACGTGAATGTCTCGGCCCACCCCTAGCCCAGTCTCTAGGGGCGGGCGTTGGTGTTTAACCGCTCGGGGCAGTCTCTCATATGGTGCTCTATGGCACCACAAACAAAACAAGCTCCGTGGGCCCGTCTCCTCTGTGCATCCGGTGCCCTAAATGTTGCCCTACTCGTGTCCATAGCTTCGTCAGTAGGGGGAGCTGTGGTCCCACGGAGCGCAGGGGCCGTGGAGCGTGGGGAAGGCGGAGCGCGGTCGGAACCGGAAGGGAGAGGGACGGCGCGTGCCCGGCCATGCCCTTCGTCTCGTTCCCGCCGACGTTCTTCTAACCGGTTGTCTAACCGTATGACAAGATCGATGAGCCCATTTAAATCCCGCGGTTCGTCCTTAGCCACCAGGTGCTCCTTAAGAACCAACGACAGTCCGTTTACAAAGGCGACGCGGAGCGCAGTGCTATTCCAGCCGGACCTCGCAGCCGCGATGCGGAAGTCGACTGCATAGGCAGCTGCGCTCCGACGCCCCTGTCTCATTGACAGTAGCACGGTTGAAGCGGTTTCGCCTCTATTAGGGTGATCGAACACAGTTCTGAGCTCCCTTACAAACCCATCATATGTCAGAAGGAGCCATGAATTCTGCTCCCAGAGCGCTGTAGCCCAAGCGCGTGCCTCACCGCGAAGCAGGTTTATTACATAAGCTACCTTGCTAGCATCGGTCGCGTACATGACTGGACGCTGTGCGAAGACGCGAGCACTGCATAGAAAATCTGCGCACGTCTCCACACAGCCTCCGTACGGCTCTGGGGGGCTTATGTAAGCTTCAGGGGAAGGTGGGGGGGGTCGTTGGACGACCAGTGGAACATCGCTGTTACGCACAGGGTCGACGGGAGGGAAAGCCGCAGCGGCGCCCAGGGGGCGCGCTTCCACTTGTGCGGCGAGAGCCTCCACCCTGCGGTTCAGGAGGACGTTCTGCTCGGTCATTAAATCCATCCGAGTCGTGAAAGCGGCGAGGATCCGCTGCAACTCACCGATCACCCCTCCCGAGGACGCCTGCGCGTCCTGGTCTTCCATTGTCCGTTCAAAAGCCTTGACGCCCCTCGGGATCCATGACGTTGGCCGAGATATCCTGTTGTGAAAGTGTAGGAACACGGACCCACAACGGGGGCGCAATGAACGGACAATGGAGGAGTCAAATAACACTGTTTTTACTGTTGTGAAACAGGCACAACAAATACAACCGATTACAATATTGAGACTGAGTTCAATTACAACGGTGTCGTGTGGGCAGGCTCGACGATAGGAGACGTCTGTCCAAGTCGAACCGGAACCAACCCGATTTCCTCTGCCACCGAACCCCGGAATACTGGAACCGCCAAGTCCCGAATTCCGGTGGCCAGACAGAGACCAGGGCAGGTCACTTGAAACGTAACATTTTGCTAAATAAGGTTTTTTTCTGTATTGGAGCGCTGTGGCTGTGTGGATCATTCAGTCTCTATGTTTGGTACAATTTTTTTGGTCCTGCATGCCTTTTTATGTGTTTTGGATGCGCGTTTCTTTACTGCATTACTTGTAAAAACAAACTTTGCCAAAATCTTATAATCTGGCATAATAACAGAAAAAAAAAATGAAATCATATTTGGTAAACATAGACTCCTTGGCTAAATTGCAAAGAACAAAATTAAGTTGCCCAAAATCTTCATCAAGATGCTTATTATCCAGCATAGTTCTTGCTGTCAGAAGGTGGTCAAGATGAACAGATACCCCTCGCAGTGGAGCGGTTAAATATTTACATACGTAAAACAATTTAGAACAATGTTCAATCAACAAAATCATTTGTTCAACGTGTTTCTCCACCACTGGAAATTAGTGGGAAAGCCAAAGACCCTTTCACACAAATGTGAGACAATACAGGTGAAGTGTGAATCAGCTATTGTCCTCACTTATTCCCCTTACACCGAACATGAAAATGCATGGATCAGTGGTCGCATTCGCTTTTTAGCAACACTATTTTTCAGAAAACCATTTTCATCTAGCCTCTTCTTCTTATTCTACAACTTTTCTCAATACATCTCCAATGATTGATCCGTTTCAAGTTCACTGCCTTGCTCAATGTCACAATCACACTCAGGGTATCAAACCCGCCAACCTCTGGCTCACTCGTACACCACTGCTAAGGTGACTTTTCATATTACATAAAAAAAACACAGTTTTCCCTGTTCAGACACACAGTCAGACCCGAGCAGAAAAAAGAAACTTGGACTCGGGTCGGGTGAAACAACGGGTCATGTTTTAACATCAAGCGAGCAAACCCAAGAAGGGTTTAAAGGTGAGCTGGTCGAGGCGCCGCAGATCACACGACTGTCTTCACACAGAAGATGAAAGAATACAATAAAGAATACAATTAGAGTATTTGTTTCTGAATAAACACAAAAAGAAGTGTACCAGCGTGTGAAAATAATTCCGCTCATGTTTGATCGTATGTGATCTCACTGTTAATGAGTCTTTCCCTCTTTTTTCGGCTGCTGCAAATCTCTCTGTCTAATAATGTCGCTCAGCAACTCTCATTAGTACCACAAACCAGGCCATCTGCCAGCAGGCCCACATTCCTGTTCGCATTTTTGTTAAAACATTTCACTCAACATTAAGGTTCAACAGAACAAAGAAATGAAAATACAAAGTGATGACACAATGAGTGTGATTCATGTGCTGAAGAAAATTATTGGATTAAACATTTTTTTCCAACAATGCAAAAAGCAGGTCAACAACAACAGCAACAACTTCCTAATTTTCAAACTGACAACTGACTTTTTGGCAGGTCATAATATGTGTATGAAGTAGTAGATTTTACTGAATTATCATGATTAAGGCTCATTTGTATCAGATTTTAATCTGGGCTGCACCCTCTCTCTCTTAATTAAATGATCCAAAAGGGTCTGAAATGACACAACAACATCAGGTATGACTAGAAGAGCACTCCGAGAAACTATACCATTGCACCTACGGATAGGAGAGAGCAGCCTGACATGTTTTCAGATTAAAATCCTTACAGTTTTCAATCCCTTGGTGGTGAGGAAGATGGTCTCTTGGTCAAGTCCTGGACAGGATGGTGGACATCCAGGTTCGACCTCGAGATGCCTATGCGTGGGTTTGTTTCACGTGGGAATGTCATTGCACCCCGACAAACACACAGTCCTTGACTGTGACTCTGGTTTGATGGCTGTGAAATCCCAGACGATCGGGTTCTAAGGACCTGCTGCAGCCTTCATCCACCTTCACAACTGCTGAGTTACAAGCCATCACCTTTCAGCTATGTAAATGGACCATTTCCCCCACTTTATCTCCATTAGCTCTTTCTGACGCCGTAGGGAGCACGGTGCATCTGGAAAGTATTCACAGCGCTTCACAGTTTCCACATTTTATGTTACAGCCTGATTCCAAAATGGAGTAAATTAATTTTTTTTCCTCAAAACTCTACTCACAACACTCCATAATGACAACGTGAAAAGGTTATTTTGACATTTTGCAAATTTATATATAAAAAACAACTAAAAAATCATATGTATGTAAGTATTCACAGTCTTTGCTCAATACTTTGTTGATGAACCTTTGGCAGCAATTACAGCCTCAAGTCTTTATGAATATGATGCCACAAGCTTGATGCACCTATCTTTTGGCAATTTTGCCCATTCCTCTTTGCAGCACCTCTTAAGCTCCATCAGGTTGGATGGGGTGTCGATGCACAGCCAGTTTCAGATCTCTCCAGAGATGTTCAGTCAGATTCAGGTCTGGGCTCTGGCTGGTCCACTGAAGGACATTCACAGAGTTGTCCTGAAGCCACTCCTTTGATATCTTGGCTGTGTCCTTAGGGTCACTGTCCTGCCGAAAGATGAACCGTTGTCCCAGTCTGAGTCAAGAGCACTCTGGAGCAGGTTTTCATCCAGGATGTCTCTGTACGTTGCTACATTCATTTTCCCTTCAATCCTGACAAGTCTCACAGTTCCTGCCACTGAAAAACATCCTCCCCAGAGATGCTGCCACCACCCGTGCTTCACTGTAGGGATGGTGCCTGGTTTCCTCCAAACATGATGTCTGGCATTCACATCAAAGAGTTCAATCTTTGTCTCATCAGACCAGATAAATTTGTTTTGTCATGGTCTGAGAGTCCTTCAGGTGCCTTTGGCAAACTCCAGGCGGGCTGCCATGTGCCTTTTACTAAGGTGTGGCTTCCCTCTGACCACTCTACCATGCAGGGCTGATTGGTGGATTGCTGCAGAGATAGTTGTCCTTCTGGAAGGTTCTCCTCTCTCCACAGAGAAATGCTGGAGTTCTGACAGAGTGGCCATCAGATTCTTGGTCACCTCCCTGACTAAGACCCTTCACCGTGATTGCTCAGTTCAGATGAGCGGACAGCTCTAGGAAGAGCCCTGGTGGCTCTGAACTTCTTCCATTTATGGATGGAGGCCACTGTGCTCATTGGGACCTTCAAAGCACCAGAAATGTTTCTGTACCCTTCCCCAGATTTGTGCCTCGAGACAATCCTGTCTCAGAGGTCTACAGGCAATTCCTTTGACTTCATGCTTGGTTTGTGCTCTGACATGCACTGTCAACTATGGGACCTTATATGTAGACAGGTGTGTGCCTTTCCAAATCATGTCCAATTAACTGAATTTACCCCAGGTGGGCTCCGATTAAGCTATAGAAACATCTCAAGGATGACTAGTGGAAACAGGATGCACCTGAGTTCAATTTGAGCTTCATGGCAGAGGCTGTGAATACTTATGCATATGTGATTTATTAGCTTTTTTGTTTTTAATAAATTTGCAAAAATCTAAAAAAAAATTATGTGTCATTATGGGTTATTGTGTGTAGAATTTTGAGGAAAAAAATGAATTTCATCAGTTTTGGAATCAGGCTGTAACATAACAAAATGTGGAAAAAGTGAAGAACGTGAATACTTCTGGATGTACTGTATGTTTCTAATATGTTTATTAGGATAGGGAGACCACAATCTGGATTCCTTAATGTAACAAGAACATCATCAGCATACAGACTTATTCTGGATTCATCTCCTCCAATTGCAATACCCATCACTTTTGTCTCCTGTGTATTGCCTGGGCCAAAGGTTCAATGCATAGGTTAAAGAGACTGGGACTGGCAGGGCAACCTTGCCGACAGCCACATTCTAGAGCAATAGCATCAGAGTGGCTTGTTAGCAGGCTTTTAATGAGCCTTCATTGATTCAGGTGTATTGGAGCAGATCTCAGGAGGACCGAACATGGGCACCCTGGTCTAATGAATTCAGAAATTCTGTAATTGTGTGCTTATCTGCCTGGATCCTATTAGAATATACAGATTTGTATAATTTATCAAAGACTTTTGTATATCATGTGGATTAGTAGTAATCTTATTTGTTACAAGGTCTGTCTATTTATGAATAGTGCTTTCTGCTTGTTTTTTCTGTCTCCAAACTAAAAACTTTGCCGCTTTGGGGTCAGTCTCATTGTTATGTGTCGGACGCAGCTCGGAGAACCGACCAGCGTTTGAAGGACCCAGTATGAAATAAGCAGAGCACTGTACAAAGGCTAACTGAATTTAATACATAACAGTGATAATACATAAAGGTGCGGTCTGGCGTGGTGCGCTCCCAGCAGCGCTAACGGTCCGGAGCCAGAAGCTGTTTCGGACCCAAGGACCCCCGCCGACACCCCCCAGGTGGCCGCAACAACCGAGTCTGTGAAGAAGGAACCATTATGTGAGTCCACACTCTACACACAGAACACTTAAAGGTGTACAAACAGCAAACACTTCCTGGCTTGATTGCTGATCAGCTTCCAACCTGCAGGCATGGAACATCCAGTTCACAAAACTCCACCGCAGTGGAAGCTGATACATGACTAACAAACAGCTCAATACAATAGGGTGTGAGGGACACCACATTTACTGACTGTATAACTGTTAGTCACAAAATCTAACGTACCTCAGGAAGTGTGCTGACGAGCGTGAGACCTCACCCCCTCCTCTTTCACAGACTGTGCATCAAACCTGGACGTTTCTCAGCATCCGCTGCTGATGAGAGTGGCTCCCGATACGACGATCTCACCCGTTCTGGTCACAAGGTCGAGTCTCTGGCACATACACACTGTGCAGCTCCAGTCTTAAATGCCAACTGTTCCATCCATCCAGATGCACCACAGCTGTGAGTCCTGACGAGTCGCAGGTGATCAGGGTGAGGTCCTGACAGCCTCAGCAACACAGCCACTCAGTCCCAAATGCACGCCACCTGGAGGAAAACAAAAAGACAAACAAACCGGCAGCCAGGCCCCCCAGCCATATAACACTCATAGTATCTTTGTTTCAAAAACCTAAGGTTTTTCTCCACCTCCTCATTTTGTATTTTATCTACATCCGTGTTTGGTATTTCTAATTTGGTTACTATCAGGTCTTATTGCTCGGGTTGTAGCACATATTTGATTTGCTTGGTTGTGTTTGTGTTTTGAAGAAGACGTGCTGGTGTTTTGTCCCCTGTTGAAAAAAATGAGAAATAAATGTTTAAAAAATATATATCAGAGTCTGTATGCTGGGCGAAGACGATGACGAAGAGGAGGAGAACATTTCCACAACCGGGAGAAGATGGATGTGCTGAGGGAGGACATGCAGGTGGTTGATGTGACAGAGGAAGATGCAGAGGACAGGGTGAGATGGAAACGATTGATCTGCTGTGGCGACTCCTAACGTGAACAGCCGAAATGACAAAGAAGAGATTGGTAATGTGAATCTGTTCAAAGTTTTTTAATTTTTCCTTGTAGTTTTGATCATGTTTGAGCTTTTGATATGGCTGTCTCGGCTATGTTCTAACCCCTCTGAACTGCTTTAGCTGTGTCCCATGATATACTGGAGTTAACATCTCCATTATTATTTTCCTCTAAATATATTCCTAGTTCTGTCACCATGGCGGTCACAAAGGTGGTATCATTAACATTCCAGTTTTGAGCCTCCAAAGTGTTTACCGCTGTCTGCCTTCAAAATGTAGAGTTATATAAGCCCCTGAGTGGTCCGAAAGGTCCCTCTGGCCTATTTGCAGTCTTGAGTCTATACAGGTCTTGCTGTACATAAGAAATACTCTATTCATGAGTCAGTTGCCTGCCTCCCAGAGTGAAAAAATGTACCCAGAATTAAAACCATGCATAGTCCTCTACACAGTCCTTCAATTCCAGTTCACCAAAGCCTATTTATTAGTTTTTCAGTTTGTTTGTTCTTTTTCCTATTGGTTTTGGTTGTATCATGCAGGGTTAAGATAATAGTAAAATCACCAGCACAGATGAGTATTCCATACTATGTTTCTGATACAATCAAATCAGACACTTTCTAAAGAAAGATGCCTCACTCCCAGGATGGGCGTAGATGTTAAATAGTGCTACTTCTTTCTGGTCTATTTTCCCCTTTACCAAAACAACCTGTCCTCTTTATCTCTTATTTCAGACATGTATTTGAATGGTGTTGAGCGTGAGATTAATACACCTACTCCCCTTCTTTTTTGCCAGTTTTGTATGACAAGAAATAGATGTTCCCAAAAACCTAACTTGTTTAATTTTTCATGCTCAGCTCCTGACATGTGATTTTGCATCAAAAATGCTATATTTATCTTTTCCCTTTATAACTGTGGCTATCATCTAGCTGTGTTTAATTGGATTGTTTAGCCCATTTACATTCAATGAGGGTACATATGTTATAATATCGAGAATGCGGTGTATGTACCATTGTTATCATTTACTTGTAAATTTCCAGACTATAAACAGTAAAGAGAAAAGAGAACAAGAAAAGGAAATGGTAAGAATTATTATACAGGTCATAGAACAGAATAGGCTACATGTCGCCTTTAGCAGTAGGGATGGGTCGGATAACGAGGTGGGTTCACTCGATGAGTCTGACGAAGGAAGAGAAAAACAAAAAAGGAGTGGGGGTTGCTGGGACTGTCTCTTTACGCGTAGGTATCAGCAGTTCAAATATAATCCAAATAACGTGGGATCTCTGAATAAATTACTGATCCTCTGCAGCAGTGCTCCATCCTGCGGTACTCCTTCATTCTCTCACGCACCCTGTTCCTGGAACAGTTCCTTGTCTCCTCCACACCAGTTCTCTATCACCTCCCACAGCAACAGTTGGCCAGCGTTTCCTCTTTGATGTCTCCTTTCTCACCAGTTGACTCGTCCACATTAAACCCCCCGCTTTTTCAGGTCCTCGGCTGCTTGTGTCACTCTTTAATACGTGGCTGTGCCCATCGTGAAGTGAACTCTCGTTCGGGTTAGAGAAGTTTGGAAACGTATTCCGTGTTCCTTCAAACCTTCTTAATCGGGAGCATATTCCTTCATCTTCTTCTGTACAGCATCGGCATAATCATGATCAAAGTACACGCGCTTGTTTTGATAATGAGCTCATTTTTCCAGGTAGTGTAGAGTAATGTTTTCTTTAACGGAAAATCAGAGGAAGTGAACCACCATAGAAGCATGGCGGAGCATTTTGAGATCTTTCGCTGTGAGAGCGCGGAGTGCTCACTCTATTCCCAGGTCGACAGCCTCTCCCAGTTGTGACTTTCATGTCCACCACGAATGCAGCTGCAGAAGTGGCGTCCACCTCCTCTGGAATACCATAAATCCGAATGTTTGTTGTGCCTAGAATGGCCTTCCATTTCGGTGACTTATTCCTGCAGTGCTCTCTGGTTACAACTACGCGTAGCTAGTAGAGTGAGAGCGCTCTTAACCCCGATGTCCCACCACTCGGTGTCGGTCAGGCTCCTCTCAATTTCTCCCACTCACTCCACTCCTTCTTTTATCGGAGCAGTCATATCTTGCAGTTCTGTGTATTTCTGGTGATACTAATCCATTTGTTTTGCTTAATGTTTTCCTTAAGCATTTACGAAAATCCAGCAGGTCACTTGTTAATTCAGCTCGAGGAGTTAACATTCCTGTCGTTATAACCACACTCGTTGCTTCCCAAATCAGGTCCAAGCTTTTGTTTTCTTCATGGCCTCCATTTTCAAGGATTCAAAGGAATTTTATTGTCATATGCACAGAAGAACATGTTCCCTGCACAATGAAATATGTCTACTGCATTTAACCCATCCTAATTGCCAGTAGGAGCAGAAGTCGCCATTAGGCGCCCGGGGAGTGCCCGGTTGTGGTGTTTCATCATCTCTCCAAATGTTAAATTAAATGAATGATATCAAATTGAGCGAGGAGTTTTAAGATGATACCAGAGCTCTGGAATGACGCTGTCATCTTAGCTCAGCGAGGTGTCACCGGAAGTCTCTGGTTGTGTGGACTTGTGACTGAGTTATTTTAGCTTTAGAAGGTAACCACAAGATTGTGTGACAACCATTTATCTCTGCAAATTAGTACATGTCTCTGCAGGATCTCTCTCTCTCTCTGAACCCATTCACTGTGTACCTCACTCCGCCATACCCCTTGTATTTTTTTCTTCATGACTAAATTAATACAAAATCCTTCCCACAGGGTTGTGTTGAGGCATTACCATGTTATCATCTGTTTACAAATTAAATGCTGCAAAATAAATAAATAAAAATAAAAATAAAATATATCAAAAAGTAATGGTGAAATATGATCTGTGACTTGTTTCTTTGTGGAAAGAGTCTCTCTCTCTCTCTCTCTCTCTCTCGCTCTCTCTTTCTCACGCAGACACCCACACCTGCTCCGATTCGATCATCAATCCACCATCCACTAACCATCCAGCAGGTGGCAGACATTTCTACAAGATATCACGAGTTGTGTTGATTTGGTGCATCAATCTTCACCACATTTTAGTGGATTCTGCCTCATTTCATGCCCTCTTTATTTGGTGAGTGAAAATATATGAAAACAAGAGAGGATGGACTCATTCATTTCTGATATGCACTCACAGCGTGTCACAGGGTTTTCTAAAGATGAGGAATATATGTGACTCTCCAAATACTCTCTCTGTGTGTGTGTGGTGTGTGTGTGTGTGTGTGTGTGTGTGTGTGTGGTGTGTGTGTGTGTGTGTGTGTGTGTGTGTGTGTGTGTGTGTGTGTGTGTGTGTGTGTGTTGTGTGTGTGTATACCTAAGAACTGCGTGCCATTTTGTGACGTTCTCAACCTTAGTCTCCTCAACTCTGCAAGTTCAGACGTCAGTTCTGAAGCTCATCAATGAAAATAACTGCAGCTGAGATAAAATCAATTTTTTTGATTCCCAAAGACAAATAGGGTTGATGACTTTATCCTCTGTGCAATGACTTCTCCTTTCAGTCAGAAGCATAAAGGTGTGACATGTGATCAGTTAAATGGTGTTCATTTAAAGCAAAACCTTTAGAATGCTGAGCACTGACCTGAAGGCAAACAGAGCACAGAAAAGACACAAATCACAGTTCGTATCTGCAGTTTGCATGAGTTAATCAAAAGTGGGAGTTTGTGTGTGTATCAGCCACTTTTTCAGTTTTAATGTGATTTTCTCACTGTAAGAGCAGGTAATCTGTGCACCAAAGTCCAAATGGCAACAAAATTCCAAAATTAAATTTGCTCTTATTTCCACTCGTCTATGTCACGGTGGATTCCATTATTGAAAAAGGTGCCAGTCTTGGAATCACACTGATTACATGCTGCTTATGAGACACGTGTCTTACTATGGAACACAATCCCATCCATCCATGCTCCACATAAGTGCTTGTGTGAAATTCAATCACATTTATCCAAGTGAAATGGGAGTTTTTCCCCTCTTGTTCCTCTAATAGCCTTCCAGGCCTCGTCTTCACAGGCTTCATAAACTGTCTGACACAAGACTCATTTGTGTGGCGGATTTTAATACTGGCTCCACTCTCTCCGGTTTCATCTGGATTTTACTGATCCAAAAGGTACCAAAACAACACAACATCACATTTAAAACTAGAAAGACAGTTGGAGAAACCGTACCTTTGCACTGACTGACAGTGGAGACCATGGACCCCTGTGATGTCATAAAGCTTCAACATTACAGAGAAAATGAAACATCTTCATACTTAAATCCACATTATTCAATGTTCTCTAATCTTGACCTCAACAGTCAGTCTATATAAATTAGATATAATCTATAAAAATCAATCTGTCAGCAGATATTTTTGCTGCAATACCTATTTACACAGCATCTACACACGCTGGACATTTATTACAATATTTAAGTGAATGTATGTATATATTTGAGCTGTATGTATAATTTTAACCATGTGAAGATAAGATCCAAAATAATTCAAACCTGTGCACCTAATTCTTTTTTTTAAGGTCATCCATATAATAAAAGGCAAGTGGCCTCTGTGTGTTTGTAAATCTGGAGCATCAACTGAAATCCAGAAAGAGCCGACTTTCATCTTTTGGCATACATTTCTTCATGAGGATTTGTCATGAAAACAGCAAGGTGACTGGACCAATATGCACTTCCACAATAAGAGCCTGTATTTCAAAATAAAAGCCTGTGAGGTTGCTGCAAATCTGACAGAATTCATCAGTCTGTCCATCCTCTAATATCCCAGACAGCAGATTCAAATCAGGACATTTTCTGTATGCATGTGACCCCAAACCCAGAATTAACATCGTCACACAAAACAGCTGAATTGTGTCTCAACAGTGTGCTTGCAGAAGAGTTCAAAGACATTATTAAAACCCAAAATTGGCGGCATGGTGGTGTAGTGGTTAGCACTGTTGCCTCACAACAACGGTGATGAATTTGTGCCATGGTGGGGGTGGGGGTGGGGACAGAAAATTTTTTGGCAAGGACGGAAGGCCAGAAGCCCCTGGTGGGAGGTCTGGGGGTTCTCCCCCCAGAAAAATTTGAAATATCAGATTCATTCTGGTGTACCAAAAAAAATCATCAAAAAATGTAATTCTTTTGTTGGGTTAGGGTCAATTTCTCCATCTGGGAGAGGAGTCTTTTTGTCACAATTTGTATGGTCATGATACAAGTTTGTGAAAGACTATTTTCCCATATTGGCATGATAACAAAACTGTAATGCACAGTCTGTCAAAGGATTAGAATACAGTGTTATTACAATTTTTAACAACTTTTAAGGTGGCAGTAATTAAACCATTACTTAAAAAGCCATCACTTGACCCAGCTACTTAGCTAATTATAGGCCAATCTCCAACCTTCCTTTTCTCTCAAAAATTCTTGAAAGGGTAGTTGTAAAACAGCTAACTGATCATCTGCAGAGGAATGGTCTATTTGAAGAGTTTCAGTCAGGTTTCAGAATTCATCATAGTACAGAAACAGCATTAGTGAAGGTTACAAATGATCTTCTTATGGCCTCAGACAGTGGACTCATCTCTGTGCTTGGTCTGTTAGACCTCAGGGCTGCTTTTGATACTGTGACCATAAAGGTTATTACAGAGATTAGAGCATGCCATAGGTATTAAAGGCACTGCGCTGCGGTGGTTTGAATCATATTTATCTAATAGATTACAATTTGTTAATGTAAATGGGGAATCTTCTTCACAGACTAAGGTTAATTATGGAGTTCCACAAGGTTCTGTGCTAGGACCAATTTTATTCACTTTATACATGCTTCCCTTAGGCAGTATTATTAGACAGCATTGCTTAAATTTCATTGTTACGCAGATGATACCCAGCTTTATCTATCCATGAAGCCAGAGGACACACACCAATTAGCTAAACTGCAGGATTGTCTTACAGACATAAGACATGGATGACCTCTAATTTCCTGCTTTTAAACTCAGGTAAACTGAAGTTATTGTACTTGGCCCCACAAATCTTAGAACACATGGTGTCTAACCAGATCCTTACTCTGGATGGCATTACCCTGACCTCTAGTAATACTGTGAGAAATCTTGGAGTCATTTTTGATCAGGATATGTCATTCAAAACGCATATTAAACAAATATGTAGGACTGCTTTTTTGCATTTACGCAATATCTCTAAAATTAGAAAGGTCTTTGTCTCAGAGTGATGCTGAAAAACTAATTCATGGATTTATTTCCTCTAGGCTGGACTATTGTAATTCTTATTATCAGGTTGTCCTAAAGTTCCCTGAAAAGCCTTCAGTTAATTCAAAATGCTGGCAGTTAGAGTACTAACGGGTACTAGAAGGAGAGAGCATATCTCACCCATATTGGCCTCTCTTCATTGGCTTCCTGATAATTCTAGAATAGAATTTAAAATTCTTCTTCTTACTTATAGGTTTTGAATAATCAGGTCCCATCTTATCTTAGGGACCTCATAGTACCATATCACCCCCATCGAGCGCTTCGCTCTTAGACTGCAGGCTTACTTGTAGTTCCTAGGGTTTGTAAGAGTAGAATGGGAGGCAGAGCCTCAGCTTTCAGGCTCCTCTCCTGTGGAACCAGCTCCCAATTCGGATTAGGGAGACAGACACCCTCTCTACTTTTAAGATTAGGCTTAAACTTTCCTTTTTGCTAAAGGCTTATAGTTAGGGCTGGATCAGGTGACCCTGAACCATCCCTTAGTTATGCTGCTATAGACTTAGACTGCTGGGGGGTTCCCATGATGCACTGAGTGTTTCTTCTCTTTTTGCTCTGTATGCACCACTCTGCATTTATCATTAGTGATTGATCTCTGCTCCCCTCCACAGCATGTCTTTTTCTTGGTTCTCTCCCTCAGCCTCAACCAGTTCCAGCAGAAGACTGCCCCTCCCTGAGCCTGGTTCTGCTGGAGGTTTCTTCCTGTTAAAAGGGAGTTTTTCCTTCCCACTGTCGCCAGTGCTTGCTCACAGGGGGTCGTTTTGACCGTTGGGGTTTTTACGTAATTATTGTATGGCCTTGCCTTACAATATAAAGCGCCTTGGGGCAACTGTTTGTTGTGATTTGGCGCATATAAATATAAATAAATAAATAAATAAATAAAATAAATAAACAATTTGATAAAATCACATATTCATATTGGACTGTTACTGTTCTCTCTACATTTATCTAAACATTTGACTTCAGCAATTTGTGCTTTTATAACATGTGATAGTGTGTTAAAATAAATTTGATACAAGTAAAGCTGCAGCTACTGTTCATTAAGTCACCAATGTAACTTTTAGTTCTCAGGAACACTGATTTTGGATTTAAATTAGATTCTAATTCACGTCTATAATGGGAAACACAATAACACAGATTTTTCCATCCAGTGCTGACATGAACATTTCTGGGACACTCCCAACTTAATTGTTGTGCAAACGACACACAAACTTTTTTCACCTCGATATCTGACTTCTACAAGCATGTTAAATATTGATCATATTTAAATCATATGAATATTTCACACCCATGAAAATTCAGTAAGGTATATCTTATATATTATATTCCATTTCTAAGGTGGAACTATGTTAGTATACTAAGGTATATCTAGATATCTAAAAAGGAAGAGTAAAATAGAAGAGTAGAAAAGAGCAGAGAAGCCCGATACAGTAGTGTTCAGAATAATAGTAGTGCTATGTGACTAAAAAGATTAATCCAGGTTTTGAGTGTATTCCTTATTGTTACATGGGAAACAAGGTACCAGTAGATTCTCACAAATCCAACAAGACCAAGCATTCATGATAGGCCACACTCTTAAGGCTATGAAATTGGGCTATTAGTAAAAAATGTAGAAAAGGGGTGTTCACTATAACAGTAGTGTGGCATTCAGTCAGTGAGTTCGTCAATTTTGTGGAACAAACAGGTGTGAATCAGGTGTTCCCTATTTAAGGATGAAGCCAGCACCTGTTGAACATGCTTTCTCTTTGAAAGCCTGAGGAAATGGGACGTTCAAGACATTGTTCAGAAGAAACAGCATAGTTTTGATTAAAAAGTTGTTGAGAGGGGAAAACTTATACGCAGGTGCAAAAAAATATAGGCTGTACAATGATGTCCATTGCTTTAAAATGGACAAAAAAAAAACAGAGAAGCGTGGAAGAAAACGGAAAACAACCATGAAAATGGATAGAAAAACAACCAGAATGGCAAAGGCTCACCCACTGATCAGCTCCAGGATGATCAAAGACAGTCTGGAGTTACCTGTAAGTGCTGTGACAGTTAGAAGACGCCTGTGTGAAGCTAATTTATTTGCAAGAATCTGCCGCAAAGTCCCTCTGTTAAATAAAAGATGTGCAGAAGAGGTTACAATTTGCCAAAGAACAAATCAACTGGCCTAAAGAGAAATGGAGGAATATTTTGTGGACTGATGAGAGTAAAATTGTTCTTTTTGGGTCCAAGGGCCGCAGACAGTTTGTGAGATGACCTCCAAACTCTGAATTCAAGCCACAGTTCACAGTGAAGACAGTGAAGCATGGTGGTGCAAGCCTATATGTTGGGCCTATATATTGCATACCAGGTATCATGGATTGAACATAATAGTTTTGAGTTTGTAGCGTCAACAGCAGATGCTACTATTATTGTGAACACCCCCTTTTCTACTTTTTTTACTAATAGCCCAATTTCATAGCCTTAAGCGTGTGCTATCATGAATGTTTGGTCTTGTTGGATTTGTGAGAATATACTGAATCTACTGGTACATTGTTTCCCATGTCAGCTTGCACTCGACCGAGACGGACGCACTTTTCTCTTCTCCCTCCCTCCTTATCTTTCCTGCTTTTGTGGCGTGTGTCTGTGAGGCTGCAGCGTTGCTCTTCTGGAAACGACAAAAATGGATCTGTTAAAGTGGTCTCTGAACGCAATTGACACTATTTTTTCTACAAGATCTTCGGGAGCGGAGGACCCGACCTGTCCTGCTGGGACGCATGTGATGGGTTACGTGATGGACTCGTGGAGGAGATGGCAGGTCATGTGCCTTTACATGCTTTCTGTGGAGGATGTTGAAGATGTGTACATATTCGGCTTGGTGGTGACCGGCTTTCTGATGTGTGGAACGGGTGCACTTGCTGGTTTACCGGAAAATCAAGAAAGTGGAAGCAGCTTTGATTGGTCGTTCCAAGCTGCCCTATGATTGATTCGATTGGGAAGGCAGTGGCTGCGCAGTCGGCGGGGGTTAACCGCGCATTGGATGACATTTCTGGGAAGATTGCAGCCCTGGAAACCCGCTTTGACCGTCTGTGAAGACCACATTCTACATTTCAGATGCATTGGGAGCCACTCTGTTCTCAGAACTGTGGAATCTTTCAGGTGTCTGTTAATCTGGCTATTCATTTGGCTTCCCCAAATACAGCTGCACTTCAAGGTCGCTGTGATAAGATACCTCCTCAGAAGAACAACACTCTTATGCCTTGCTCCCTGGTCTTCCCCCCTCCCCTCAGCTTCTCCAGCCCTGACGTGAACTGTGGACTGTCCAGGACTTTCTCAGCCTGCGCAGGGCTGTTCCCTTCCCCCCCCCCAGACTGTCGAACAAGGCCGTCGACGGCGCCGAAACTGGCTGCCTTCCGGAGTGTTCTGATAAACTGGTCCTTTCAAATCTCGGTTGTCGTCCTGTGTCCTTGTTTTGTCTCTGTGATTATTGTTTTTTTGTGCTGATGGGATTTTTTTTTTTTTCCTCATTGCCGCTGTGTAATGCAGCGGCTATGAGGGGTTTTTTTCTTCTCCTTTTCCCTCGTGTTTTGCTTCATATATATGTTTTATGTACCGGGCCGGCCTATGTGTTGTGTGTTATGTGTGTTGTTTGTTATGGGTCGGTGTTGGTTTGCTCAGCCCTGCTGTTGACCAAGGCAGGGATGTACATCTGGAGCTGGTCCCCGGGCGCCTAATGGCGACCTCTGCTCCTACTGGCAAATAGGATGGGTTAAATGCAGTAGCCACATTTCATTGTGCAGGAAAGTTCTTCTGTTCTGTGCATATGACAATAAAATTTCCTTGATCCTTGATCCTTGATGTAACAATAAGAAATATACTCAAAACCTGGATTAATCTTTTTAGTCACATAGCACTACTATTATTCTGAACACTACTGTAGGTGCCTGGTCTTGAGAACCAGGGATGGTAGGTTGACCCATGTAACAGATGAAGCCATAAAATGCAGATTCAGCAGGCAAACACATCATGTTTGCATAGAGACAGTTTGAAGTAAATTCATCCCAAACACAGAGTTTGATTTATGTGAAATAACTTGAATAGCATCAGCTGATAAATAATTCCGTCAAAAACATGATCTAATAAGATCAAAGACTTACCCAGAGTGTTAGTTTTTCTGTATAAATGATGATTTAAAAAAGTTGGGTCAGTGTTTTGGTCCTTTTGGTCACACCACCCTATTTGAATTTATTCCTGATGAACTTTAAATTGTCTCCCTTCAGCAGAACAACGTTTCATTGTTTTCTTTGCAGTTTCACAACGCGGAGTTCATTTTAAAATCTGTAATGGCATCTCTCATTCACTGTTGTGTGGTTGAGCAGCGACGCACTACAATATCTTTCAGTCTGAGATCAGGACGTGAAAATGTGAGACTTCATATCCACTGTGACGTGTCATCAGAGACCTTTCCAAACAATTTTACAAATACAAACATTGGGAAGACAGACCACAGACTAAATCAAGTGTGGACCAGGAAAACAAAAATAACTCTTCTTCTTTCAAATTTATTGGCAGTTTGCAAACCAACATGGTGCATTACCGCCACCTACTGTTTGGGTGTGAAGCGTTAATGGATTCTGATGTATGCTATCAAAAATAACTGTTCACCACGTAAGTAAGACCCTTGATTTCTGAGAATTCCCAGAAAACTTCCATCACTGCAACAAGAAGGTCATGGGATCCCTTCCCACCTGGTCCTTTCTGTGTGGAGTTTGCATATTCTCCCTGTGTCTGCGTGGGTTTCCTCCAGGTACTTTGGTTTACTCCCACTTAAAAAAAAAATGCACCAAAAAATAAAAAAGTCCAAAATTACCACAACTTTCATGCCCATGGTGAGTGTACATAAACGTCCGACCACAAACTGTGTATGTGGCATCTGTTGTGTGGGCCGCTGAAGAGGAGGTACTGCTGGCCCACCATTCAGAGGGCGCCCTGCCTGGAGTGTGGGCTTCAGGCACGAGAGGGCGCTGCCGCCTCACAGGACAGCCAAGAGTGACAGCTGTCACTCATTAACTCCTGACAGCTGTCACCAATCATCAACTCATCAACCAGTCCATATAAGCTGGAAGACATCTCCACCCCGCTGCCGAGATATCGTTTGCCTTTGGAGGTATATTCTCAGCCGTATTCAGTAGGTGCTACTGTACTCGTTATTGTGTTCCTGTTTTGGAGGTGGAGGTGTCTTACCCACCATTAAGGAACTGTCGCTGCTTGTATTTGCTGGGTGTACACACACCCACACATAACTGTTTCTGCTTCCTGCCAGCAGCCGGAGATGGTGGCCACCTGGAGACTCGGAACTTGGCGGCTCCAGTATTCTCCAGGTTCGGTGGCAGTGGAAATCGTGTGGGATCCGGCTCGTCTCTGGACGGACGTCTTCTATCCTCGAGCCTGCCCACACTGTTGTGAAAGGCCGATGTGGGACCAGGGGCGATGAGGAACGGGCAGCGGCTGTAGCTGGTACAGGCCTGGATGTAACCCCGGACGTCGGCCTCTAAGGACGCCCACCAGAAGCGCTGCCGGACGACTGCCACGGTCCTACACACCCCAGGATGGCAGGAGAGCTTAGAACCGTGACAGAAGTCCAGGACTGCAGCCCTAGCTTCTGGTGGGACGTAGAGTTTGTTCTTCGGTCCGGTTCCGGGGTCTGGGTCTCGTGTCAGGGCCTCCCGGACGGTCTTCTCCACGTCCCAGGTGAGGGCAGCCACGATAGCGGACTCCGGGATGATGGGATCCGAGGGATCCGACGACTCCGTTTTGACCTCATCTTCGTGTACCCGGGACAAAGCATCCGATCTCTGATTTTTGGTCCCGGGACGGTAGGTGATCCGGAAGTCAAAACGGCCGAAGAACAGTGACCAGCGGGCTTGCCTGGGATTCAGCCGCTTGGCGGTCCTGATATACTCCAGGTTCCGGTGGTCAGTGAAAACCGTGAATGGCACGGACGTTCCCTCCAACAGATGTCTCCACTCCTCAAGAGCCTCTTTCACCGCAAGGAGCTCTCGATTGCCGACGTCATAGTTCCGTTCGGCTGGGGTCAACCTGCGGGAAAAATAGGCACACGGGTGAAGGACCTTATCGGTCTTCCCGCTCTGGGACAGCACGGCTCCTATCCCTGAGTCCGAGGCGTCCACTTCAACCACTAACTGGCGACTAGGATCGGGCTGCACCAAAACAGGTGCAGACGAGAAGCGCCGTTTCAACTCCTTGAACGCGGCTTCGCAACGACCCGACCAGGTGAAGGGGACTTTTGGTGAGGTCAGGGCTGTCAGGGGCTAACTACCTGACTATAGCCCTTAATGAACCTCCTGTAGAAATTAGCAAAGCCTAGGAACTGTTGCAACTTCCTACGGCTTGTGGGTTGGGGCCAGTCTCTCACCGCCGTAACCTTGGCCGGATCAGGAGCGACGGAGTTGGAGGAGATAATGAACCCCAAGAAGGACAAAGACGTGCGGTGGAACTCACACTTCTCGCCCTTCACAAACAGCCGGTTCTCCAACAACCGCTGCAGGACCTGACGTACATGCTGGACATGGGTCTCAGGGTCCGGAGAAAAGATGAGTATATCGTCTAGATATACGAAGACGAACCGGTGCAGGAAATCCCGCAAGACATCATTAACCAACGCTTGGAATGTTGCGGGAGCGTTTGTGAGACCGAACGGCATGACCAGGTACTCAAAGTGACCTAAGGGGGTGTTAAATGCCGTCTTCCACTTCGCGCTCAGGCCGTGAGAGGTTGTACAGCCTACTGGACGGGAACTCACTGCCCGGAACCAAATCGATGGCACAATCATACGGACGGTGGGGGGGAAGAGAGAGAGCCAGGTCCTTGCTGAACACGTCAACAAGGTCGTGGTACTCCACCGGCACCGTCCCCAGACTGGGCGGGACTCTGACCTCCTCCTTAGCTTGGGAGCCGGGAGGAACCGAGGAACCTAGACACACCCGATGGCAGGTCTCGCTCCACTGCACCACTACCCCGGACGGCCAATCAATCCGGGGATTGTGCTTCAACATCCAGGGAAATCCTAAAACCACACGGGAGGTGGCCTGGGTCACAAAAAACTCGATCACCTCCCGGTGATTTCCTGACACCACCAGAGTTACAGGAGGTGTCTTATGCGTGATCGGAGGGAGTAGGGAGCCATCTAGTGCCCGAACCTGAACAGGCGAGGTAAGCGCCACCAGAGGGAGCCCTATCTCCCTGGCCCATCTGCTGTCCAACAGATTCCCCTCAGAGCCCGTGTCCACCAGTGCTGGGGCCTTCAGGGTTGAGTCCTCATAAAGGATCGTGACTGGGAGTCGTGTGGCAATGTGGGTGTGTCCCACGTGAATGTCTCGGCCCACCCCTAGCCCAGTCTCTAGGGGCGGGCGTTGGTGTTTAAACCGCTCGGGGCAGTCTCTCATATGGTGCTCTATGGCACCACAAACAAAACAAGCTCCGTGGGCCCGTCTCCTCTGTGCATCCGGTGCCCTAAATGTTGCCCTACTCGTGTCCATAGCTTCGTCAGTAGGGGGAGCTGTGGTCCCACGGAGCGCAGGGGCCGTGGAGCGTGGGGAAGGCGGAGCGCGGTCGGAACCGGAAGGGAGAGGGACGGCGCGTGCCCGGCCATGCCCTTCGTCTCGTTCCCGCCGACGTTCTTCTAACCGGTTGTCTAACCGTATGACAAGATCGATGAGCCCATTTAAATCCCGCGGTTCGTCCTTAGCCACCAGGTGCTCCTTAAGAACCAACGACAGTCCGTTTTCAAAGGCGACGCGGAGCGCAGTGCTATTCCAGCCGGACCTCGCAGCCGCGATGCGGAAGTCGACAGCATAGGCAGCTGCGCTCCGACGCCCCTGTCTCATTGACAGTAGCACGGTTGAAGCGGTTTCGCCTCTATTAGGGTGATCGAACACAGTTCTGAGCTCCCTTACAAACCCATCATATGTCAGAAGGAGCCATGAATTCTGCTCCCAGAGCGCTGTAGCCCAAGCGCGTGCCTCACCGCGAAGCAGGTTTATTACATAAGCTACCTTGCTAGCATCGGTCGCGTACATGACTGGACGCTGTGCGAAGACGAGCGAGCACTGCATAAGAAAATCTGTGCACGTCTCCACACAGCCTCCGTACGGCTCTGGGGGGCTTATGTAAGCTTCAGGGGAAGGTGGGGGGGGTCGTTGGACGACCAGTGGAACATCGCTGTTACGCACAGGGTCGACGGGAGGGAAAGCCGCAGCGGCGCCCAGGGGGCGCGCTTCCACTTGTGCGGCGAGAGCCTCCACCCTGCGGTTCAGGAGGACGTTCTGCTCGGTCATTAAATCCATCCGAGTCGTGAAAGCGGCGAGGATCCGCTGCAACTCACCGATCACCCCTCCCGAGGACGCCTGCGCGTCCTGGTCTTCCATTGGCCGTTCAAAAGCCGGTTGACGCCCCTCGGGATCCATGACGTTGGCCGAGATATCCTGTTGTGAAAGTGTAGGAACACGGACCCACAACAGGGGGCGCAAATGAACGGACAATGGAGGAGTCAAATAACACTGTTTTACTGTTGTGAAACAGGCACAACAAATACAACCGATTACAATATTGAGACTGAGTTCAATTACAACGGTGTCGTGTGGGCAGGCTCGACGATAGGAGACGTCTGTCCAAGTCGAACCGGAACCAACCCGATTTCCTCTGCCACCGAACCCCGGGAATACTGGAACCGCCAAGTCCCGAATTCCCAGGTGGCCACTGCCTCCGCTCGTCGGATCCGGTACTGCTGGCAAGGAACAAAAAACAGTCAGGTGTGGGTGCGCTGCACCCGCAACACGAAGGGTGGAGAGTCCACCTCCACCTCTCGTCAACAACAATCAAGAAGTGTAGGAAGGTGAGTACTTATCCAAATGCTGTCCAGTAGTCAGCTGTCCTACTAATAATCAACAAGAATACAATTATAGTCACACGTATGTGTAGGCGGAGATTGTTACCTCTTTGGTAAGGCGATATCTCGGCAAATGAGGTGGAGATGCCGTCCTGCTGATATACCTCCTTGTTGATGGGATCAGCTGTCTCCAGTGATGGGTGACAGCTGTCATCCTGGCTGCTCCTGTAAGGCGGCAGCGCCCTCCGGTGCCTGGAGCCCGCACCCAGGCAGGGCGCCCTCTAGTGGTGGTGGGCCAGCAGTACCTCCTCTGCCGGCCCACACAACACACACGTCACCTTAGTATATTGACTCTGTCCAATTCTGTATTTGTCTGTATTTCGTTGTGCACGCTTCACAACAGTAAAGTGTTGTATTTTTGGCTCATCTATTGTCCGTTCATTACGCCCCCTGTTGTGGGTCCGTGTCATTACACTTTCACAACAGCATCCATGATGATGTCACAAGTGAGCCAATAAATATTAAATACATGAATTGGGTTTCCTGCAATAACTTCAACATTTATGAATCAGCAAACGCGATGTTTGCACATGATGTCATGATGACATCATTATGCCATCATGTGACAGTATAGGATTCATAAACCATGTTTTCTTCATAAACCTGAGACTGGAAGAGCTCACAGTATGATCTGGAGTGCATATAAATCAGAAAATAGAATGTCTTTTTTTCTAATGTCATGTGATGATGTCACAATGATGTCACATCACATTATTATGGTTTGTCAAGGCCAATAAGCCTCATCTGTGTGATTTTGATATCTATAGATCTGTTGTTAAATGAATATTTACTAAGTTTACACACTTTGTTTGACTGTGTATCAACTCGACAATAATTTAAGATCGCTGCTGCTGTTTGCAACATCCACCAATGCACGTACGGGGCGATGGCGAGTGACGAGACAATGAATTCACTGAATGCTTGTTTGCCTTATTTCCAAACATTACTATACTTCCATCATGTGTACGCATTACTAACTGATGCATGGTGGGAAATGTCCAAACCGACTTATTGAAGGAGACACACTTCAGTTTTAAAGGTCAGTTTGCTCATCACAGGAGCCTCCTGCAGTGCAGGCGATGAAGAAGACCTGCTGTGTGTAAAGAATGGCTGACACCCGCACACATATGATGCACACGGATGCTGGCTAGATTGTTACGCTCAGTGCAAGAATGACAGTTCAGAGTGTCTGAGTACGCAGCGTGCTCTGTTATTTAAGAACCCTCCAGAGGTCTATCAGTGCAGATACAGTACGTGCTGAAAAAGCAGCTTTTCTTTAAAAAAAAGAAAAACTACGCTGAAGACAATAAAAAAAAACCAATTCTCCTAAATTAACTGATTAAAATGCGTACTTGAAAGGGAAATGTCTTCATGAATGGAAAAACAAGCCTCATCAATTTAACCACAAACACAAAAACTACTGTTTGCAATTATGTGCTTGAACAACGATAAAGAAAACAGAGGAAACTGGAAGGTCACTTTTTATCCCAGTTACAGACATCTGACCATCACCTTTGATCCTAGTTACTGACCTTTGATGCTGATTGATAATCTTTGATCCTGATAGATGAACTTTGGTGGGGGAATCCTGTGGGGGGATAAAAAACATTGTTGCAGGTTATCACCTAACTTCCTTTGTGTGTTTAATGAATTAAGAATATCAGAACTTAAAGACTGAAGTGTTTGATGAATTATAGATAAATGCAGATTTAATTTCAATTATCGTTCACACTGGCAAAAATCTTCTTAATCCTGCAACAGAAGCAGAGTGAGTCCTTTACAGACCTCGAGGTTTGTAAAGAAGGACTCATTGCTGAACTTCATAAAACCCATAAAGGTTCTTGTTGAGACTTAGCCATTTTTGTTTTGTTGTTACTGTGATAGTTATTTTGCCAGTGCAGTTCACACAGGCAGGTATTGTAGGCCATGGGCCAGAGGTGGGTCTCTTGCATCAAACCTACAACTCAAAAAAAAAAAAAAATCTGATTAGTTTTGTTTTTTTCAAGCCTCGGGATCACCTCGGGTGGGTTTCCCGCAGGGATCCACGGGCTCGAGATTGGGTAATGTTTACAAAATAGGTAGCCGATATTTTTCAAGGGTAGTAATAAATTATGCATAGTTTCTATAATGATTTTAACTGAAAGAGCAGAAAATTCAAATGTGAAAGTTTTGTGAATAATTGTATTTGTTATTTGGCACATTTAGTTGATGTCATGTTTTACTACTGGCGAGGTTGAGACATTTCCTTTTTTCACAGCTTGTCTGGTTACCAGGATCTGATTAATGGTGTTATCAAGGTCCTTTCTTCACTGTTGTTATGTAATATCGCCAATTTCTCCAAAAATATTAGTCCTATCAACTTTCCGTTTTTACTGTGTTCATCCTTGACCCAAAATACATAAGCATATTAGCTCTCCCCAGTTTCCCCGTGATCAAAGTTAAAGACACGCACATACAGAGACCACTTCACTATTAATGTATAGATTTGACTGTTAGCACCAAAAATAGTGGGATGCAATCCATGTTGGACTACTTTAATGAGTCAAAACTGTTGTGTGTCGTCCTGGTACCTGCTCTCTCTCTCTCTCTCTCTCTTTCCAGGTGACATTCCTTGTGGAGCTGATGAACACACCTGTCTGTAATCAACCTGCCTCCATATAAACCCTGGTTCAACAGCTCATCGGTACCAGAAACTCAGTGTTCACGACCTGGTATCTGGCCTATTTCTGTATAGAGCCTTTCTGTCTGTGTTCCGTCTCAGTATTTCTTGACTCACTGTTTGGCAAACTGCATGTTTCTTGTCACCTGTTCTAGTTTGGGTCTGAGTGATTGTGAGCAGCCGCCCTGATGCTGTCTCTCCTCCTCCGCAGTGACACCACTCTCCGTCAACTCCACAAGCGGCCACCTGGACCACGGACCGCTCACAACTCCTCACCTTGGATCTCCACCTGCACACCGGGTCTACTTGGGCTGCGACCTTCTGTTTCCAATGCAACGCGGGCCAGGTCTCCACTCTGCAAACCTCCCAATCAGTACACACCATTTATGCAGCATTAGTCCTTGTAATCATCCCTGTACAATAAATCTGGTTTACTTTATCCATTCAGCCTCCCTGCTTTGGAGGCCAATCCTGGTTTTGGGTCTAATCCGTAAAAAAAAAACAATACTTAAATGAGGGTACCCCAAATTGTAACTTGGAATTTCAGCAAATAATATATCAAACAAAAGCTCATTACATACACAGTTCCCCCCCCAAAAAAGCTTTTATGGCACTCAAAATAAAATAGTCAAAATAAAGATTTTACATTAATTTACTCTATTTTCCAGAATATAGGTTTTTACTAGTTTGGGAGGTTCTGCGACTTATATAGTAAAAAAAAAAAAAAAAAATCACATATTCATTTTTAATAATTGTAATGACTATGCATATATGAATTTCCCAGGAATCAAAGAACAAAATAAAATCTAATAATTAAAGAATGAAAGCCAATAATACAAAGTATACTACAACAATGCACAAAAATCCGTAATTAAAGAGCTGATAATACAACTTATTATCTAGTGTGACTTATATATGGGCTTTTCCCTCATCAAGAGGCAGATCTGTGGACCAAACATCTCATGTTATGAAGTCACTTTAGAGCAGGGGTGGCCAAGTTCGGTCCTCGAGAGCCACCTTCCTGACACTCTTAGTTATCTCCCTGCTCCAACACACCTGACACTCTTAAGCCCCATCGTCGAGAAAATTATTCAACATGTTGAATAATTCCGGGAGCACTCCTGGAGAAGACCGGAGAATTCGCGAACAACAGAGACAACGCGAACAACGGCGTTTGATACTTTTTAATCGCCGTTTCATCCTTTCTCTTCCTGTAGTGCTGCAGTTTACACCGCCGTTATTCGGCGGCCAGCGTCGTATCCATAATCAACGGCGTATAGAACGGCGACAGAGGCGGTCAAAACGGCGGCGCTAGCGGACAGTACGCCATTCTATATATGCCACCTCCCGGTTAAAACGGCGTTCCAGTATAAAAAGTAAAACTATAAAAAGAAGAAACAGAAGTAGAAGAAGAAGAAGAAACAGAAGATGAAGAAGAAACAGAAGAAGAAACAGAAGAAGAAGAAGAAGAAGAAACAGAAGAAGAAGAAGAAACATAATAATAATAATAATAATAACAAAAAAAAAATATGATCCTGCGCAGGATTTACCCTGTTTGCCTGGGTAAAAACCTGGGTATTAACCAGCGGTAAAAAGTATAAAAAGAAGAAACAGAAGAAGAAGAAACAGATAATAATAATAATAAAAAAAAAAATATATGATCCTGGAGTAACGCAGGATTTACCCTGTTTGCCTGGGTAAAAACCTGGGTATTAACCAGCGATATACAGGGCTTTATCGGCGTCAGCAGAACACCGCCATTCTCACCCGCATCTTAACTGAGTATTAACCCCCGTTGCCTGACGTGTGCCGGATGCTACAACGTCAAAACATCGCTTTATTTGGCAGATTTAGCGGCGTTTTATCCGCCTATTTGCAGATAGTACAGCGGTCAAAACGCCGGCAAAGTGCTCCACCCCTTTCCACCACGAAAACAGCCGGACCTACCGCGAACTTTGGTCTACGTACTACCCGCCGACTAAACCGTCTATGTGTAAATGGGGCTTTAGTTGTCTCCCTGCTCCAACACACCTGAATCCAATGAAAGGCTCATTAAAAGTCTGCTAACGAGTCTTGGCCACCCCTGCTTTAGAGGCTCATCCTGAGGCACCTCTGCACAGTCGTTGAATCATCGCTGGACACCCTGCGGTTTGCATACCAGCCCAAGAGGGGAGTGGTGTATGTTGTCATCTTCATGCTGCACAGAGCTCACTCTCACCTGGAGGAGGCAGGCAGCACTGTGAGAGTCATGGTCTTTGACTTCTCTAATGCGTTCAACACCATCCTACCTGACTTACTGAGCAATAAGCTACTTGACATGAAGGTGGAGGCTCCACTGGTGGCCTGGATTACCATCTACCTCGCAGGTCGCCCACAGTATGTGTGACTTCGGGACATTACATCTGACACAGGGGACGGTCCTGTCTCCCTTCCTGTTCACACTCTACACCTCAGACTTCAGGTTCTGGTCACAGTTCTGTCACCTACAGAAGTTCTCAGATGACTCTACCATTGTGGGCTGCATCAGCAGTGACCAGGGGGCTGAGTGCAGGAGTGTGGTGGACAGGTTTGTGGAGTGGTGTGGACTCAACCACCTGCAGCTCAACATATCTAAGACAAAGGAGCTGATGGTGGACTTCAGAAGACAGAAGACCCGTCCGAACCCAGTTACCATCAATGGAACAGAGGTGGACATTGTGGACTACTACAAGACTACTACAAGTACCTGGGAGATGATGGTCTAGTGATTAAGCGTTGGGCTTGTGACCAGAGGATCCTCGGTTCAAATCCCAGCCTGACAGGAAAATCACTAAGGGAACTTGGGCAAGGTCCTTAATCCCCTAGTTGCTCCCGGTGTGTACTGAGTACCTTGTATGGCAGCACCCTCACATCGGGGTAAATGTGAGGCATTAGTGTGTAAAGCGCTTTGAGCATCTGATGCAGATGGAAAAGTGCTACTGTATATGTGGCCCTGTGAAACACTAGCGTCTCATCCAGGGTGTACCCTGCCTCACGCCCAGTGACTGCTGGGATAGGGTCCAGCCCCCCGCGACCTGATCTTGAAGTGGTTGAGTGTGTGTATTGAAATGATAAAAATGTAGTTTTTATACTGCCTTCAATAATGAGTAAATAATGAATAAGTAATAGATAAACATGGATTGAGATCCAGACTGTGTGCTGTCATGTCACTTTGAAGTCGTTGCTTTGTGGCGAGATCAAGTATCATCTTGACATGTCTTCATCATAATGAAACATATTGTCCAAAAACATTCATACTGTCACCGGTGACCAGTGAAGTGATGATTAGCCTCTGGTTCTTTACCCTATTTCATAACTGAGTGAAAAAATAGGCTTCAGACAATCATCATCATGTGTTCCATTAGAATGGCACCAGACAAACGTTCCAGCATCGTCTCCTTGAAAGGATTCGTGAGTCATCACTGAAGTCATCCACTCTCTGACTGCTTCCCTTTAGCCCGCTGGAACCATGCGTTTTGTTGTGCTTTTTCTATTCCCATGTCTTCCTGCTTTGTGTTTTCTGTCCTGACACTTTGACCTCTTCCTCGATTGATCCATACGTTTGTCTTTTATACTTGCAAAAAATAAAAATAAATGGCCAGGAACAGCCAACAAGGGTTGCCACACTCTGTGTTGGATGTGCTTTTCTAATCATTTCCAATGTTTCCATTGTTACAGTTCTCTTGTTTCCTTCCAATTATCTGAATCAATCAGCTCGTTAATGTTTGAGAGCACTCTCTATTAAATGCAGACTAATTTGCACTTTTGGAGTTTGTGCCAGTATTTGTTATAGAAATGCAAAGAACATTTTTGCCGAAACACTGAGTAATTACATATTTTCTACTTGATCTGACAAACTATGCTATTAAGTCAAACTCCCATAATTTAATTTGTAGGAGATATGTTCCAAATGTTCAGCTATTACATAGAAACTGTTCTGTGTCGTACCTCTGATTTCGCTATTTGCTACAAAGTAAGAAAGCGGTGTGAACATCCCCAACATGTAGTAATTCTGTCATTTTTACCAGTGTTTCCACCAGAAAATTTGGCTTCAGCACCCTGATTCAACCCCCCGGTGTCAATTCAGACTTGTGCTCCCTGCTGGGCCTGGGGCCCCCATGGAGACACAAAGCCTTCAGATCGTTTCTGGATGCCGATAGTCATCCCGACAACTGAATGACCGTTTTTGCTTGACTGCCACCTGTGGTTTTAGAGGATCTTGCATCAAAGTCAAGACTAAATGCTTTTTGCTTTCACCATCCTCAGCAGCCTGCAGGTAAAATTATAACCACGGCTTTACACACAATCCGAGCTTTTGAGGAAAATGGGGCAGCCTGTCTGTTTCTTTGTTCAAAGACTTTGGCTTCCTTTATAGATTTCAAAGCTCCGTCTACACGTAAAATGCACTGGTGGGATTGAACAGGATCTCCACACGAGCTACAACTGGCAGCAGAATAAGTTGTAGTGTGAACAACTTCCCTGAGATTGAAGGCCTGGCCACCTTTTGCAGGACGCACTTCATTCATGGATTCATGGACACATAGTGCGAATTTGGTCGATTTGTGCAGAAAGTGCGCATGAAGCAGGAATCGTGTGCAAAACGTGTAATTTCATAGCTGCCTCCAACACCTCATACACCTGTTGCTACTACTATTTGCACACACCAGCGGCTGAAAGACAGAGTGTGCGCTGTGCGAGCCCATTGAATCCTCTCAGGGCAGGTGTTAGCCAAATTCCAGCTGATATGCACGAACATCTAACACCGCTCGCATGGCACTTAGAAAATGTGTGGCCTTTCATACTATCATCATGAAAACAGTCTGCAGACAATCACTGTCGAGCTGGATGTGAAATTTTCTAAGTGCCCCACGACTGTGAAATTGCCAAGTGTGCCAGAGTGTCGGCTCCCCCACAACACGTGGTCTGTGCGCTGACAGGACAGGGGGTGTGGCTGGCTGCCCACAGCTGTTGGGACATCTCTGGTTCTGGATATCACAGCTGCAGCACATGTACCGTGTTTGACGGACATGCGCATGTGTGTGCTTGTGTGGAAATACATAAAAACATATTTTTTTTTGGGCGATGGGAGGAGAAACGAGTCGTCAGTTTATGTGGACATGCAGCAGGCGATCTGAATGTCACATCTGACAGGACATGTGTGTTGGGCCGTGAGGTCTGTGAGTGGTTTTATTTCATTTTAAATACATCCATCTCCTTCCTCATATCAGGCAGGTTCCAGCAACTTCCACAGGACTGCGATTGTAAGCTCAGTGGTAAAGTTTCTGACTGGCAATTAGAGCTTTTGGAAGGTGTGGGTTCGAGTCCCGTGAGTGGCACGTCATTTTTTTTTCAGCAGCGCGCAGATGCTGTGAGATGCTGCTGTGAAAAGGTGCTGCAAAAAAACTGTCGCAGCATATATATATATTTTTTTTTCTTCACAGCAGCTGCACAATGTGTAACCACATCGTACAGCTGCTGGCAGTGTGTTCCCGCGTGTACGAACCATCACACCAGCATCATGCATGCCTGGCCGTCGGAGTAATGTTTCGTGGTTCGATCAAACAAGCTGTTTTGCTGTGAGTCGCCCTGGAGTTGCACATATTCGCACTATGTGTGAAAGGGCCCTTAATGACCCTCGTCAAGGAGGTTCTGCTTTTGTTAGTCACTTAGTTAAACAGTCAGCAGGATATCTCATATCTCAATGAATAGATTTCAGTAGAATTTCATGAAAAGGCAGACCTTTGGCCAGAGTAGACTTGTTTATAGGATTGAGGCGATATGAAGGGTGAATGAAAATTTTCAGCCTGACACAGAAAAAGTAGAGCATGGTTCACCATCTTTTGCATTCTGAGAGACCAAACTTATGAAGAACTACATACACGAGCATCCAGCTCTAGCTTCTTTACCTAGCCTGCAAAAACAACGATACAGGTACACCAACACACTCGTACGCACACACCCGACTGGCCAACAACAGCACAACATCAGACAAACTAGACCCCATAACAAAAGCTTCATACACTCTCGAGAAATTTTGGCTTTCAGGTTCAAAACTTCTTGATCGCCCCTTGTACACGTATCTCCCAGTATGACTTGTATTGTGATACTTGGATGCCATTTCAGTAGATATCACAATACATGAAAAGTGCAGGGGTGGTGGCTAAGTTGTTAATGCGCTTGGTTTCAGTGCGGAAGGTTCCTAGTTCAAACCCCACCCCTGCCACATTTCTCTATGTAATATGGAGTTATGTCAGGAAGGGAATTTAGCGTAAAACTTGTGCCAAATCAAAATGCAAATCCACCTTGGATCTGCTGTGGCAACTCCAAGTGAAAACAAGGGAGCAGTCGAAGGGATGGACTTAAATGATACATGAAAACAAAATTCTAAAAGTATTGTAATTGGATGGCAATACCTCCCATATTTGGGGAGCATGCCCCTCCAAAAAACAAAACTAATCAACTTTAGTCAAATGTGGTGGAGGTGTACGGCACAGACCATAAGAACAACCTATTCAATTTTGGTAGAGTTCACGATCGATCCTTCATGCAGAGCTTTAACCCTTATCCCCATGTTCTGTTCTCAGAATCCAAGGCCAGTACTCAGAATCAAAGAGCAATACTCAGGATCAAATGTAAGTGATCAGGATCAACATTAAGCTACTGCAACAAAATAGTAGTAACCAGACCCAAGGTTGATAAATCAGGATCAAAAGGGGGGGGGGGGGGGGGGGGGTATATTTTGGTTTTAATTCTAATATTGACCCATGCCACGTCACCACCATATTCCTTCCAAACAGGTCGGCACCTGCCTGCTTCTGAATGCTTGGCCTGTAAATGCAGGAAATGTGCTGCTCAGACTGCAGGGTGCAGAAGTGACTATTGTTGGAACTTAATTAGTTACCTTCCTGCTGCAGCTCAGTGGCGTGCTATCAGCGGCATTCCACCGCAGCAGCCTGAATACACCAGTAGATGCCTGAGTGGTCGGTGTGTGAGCTGCTAGCCTTTTCTCATACAAACCAAAGCGGTTTAGAAAGTGTTTAAATGCATGAACAGTAGGGTGAAATATCGGCTAACTGCCGCCGCCACAGCTGGATCCTCAGTTACCGAGCGGTGCAGATAATGGGCTGTGCCATTTTAAATGAGATAATCAACAATAACTAAATTGTTGTTTCAAAGCCAGCAAAGTGAATATGCTTCATAAACAGTAGGCGGATGATCACGGTGACAGTACGCTAAGTGCTGTACAAGTGCACAAACCCTGAGGTCCTCAGACTCGAGAGCACCACGCTGAAAACATTCAGGCAAACTTAGATTTCCATTAGAAAACCTATGAGGTTTTTTTTTTACACTATTAATGTGCACTTTGACAAATACCAAATGAGTTTCTGATGCTTTTCGCTGCAAACAGATCTGGATACAGTTTATGAAAAACAAGACAGAGCAGAGGTGCTCACTTTATCTGCACTATCGATCAGTCATGTGCCACAACTGATTTTTCAAAACAGATCTGTAATTGATTATATTGGAAACTAACCCTGGAGGACAACATGGGTGCCAGAACGAGGATGAATGCCAACTCGCCCATCTGTGGATTCCAACAGCTGGTGAGGGTTAAGTCAGAGCACGTACAGGACTTTAGGACTTTGTCATTTTCAAGTTAATGTGTGAATTTAAAATGAGGACCTTATGGCTGGGTAGGGCCTCAGAGTACAAGTTGGTTCTGGCACAAATGGGTCAGCGGCTGGCTTTGATGCCTCTTCTGAGCGAGTGCTGAGTCATGAGCCACGTGGTTTCTTCAGCTCTCGAAGCTCCAACCACAAACGTGTCAAAGTACTCAAACATTTTCCTGCAGGTCAGCACCGTCGCCCTAATCCTTCACATCAATTTTCACATTTTTTTCTACATAACAAATACAGATTTTGTTGATCCATTTCGTGTTTTCACCAATGTCAAATCAATTTTTTTAAACCAGCTTTTGTCCTTTCATGGCTTTATTTCTGTAAACATTTGAGTAAATAGCTTGGCAAAATAATTCTGAAGTTGAAACATTCATTGGGAAGACTAATGCGGCATTGTGGAAAAGTTAGACATTTCCACTCATTTATTTCCATTGGCATGGGCAGACCTTGGGGCGGGGAGACTATCCCCGTCCCCCACCCCGTGAATAAAAACAAAATTATAGCCTTTTACTTCCATTGAAAGCCCAGCAGTTGGCCTGCTCTGTGTCAGCCTGATCCCGTCAGATCTCAGAAGCTAAGCAGTGCAGGGTCTGGTTAGTACTTGGATGGGAGACCTCTTTGGAATACCAGCGGCTGTGTGTGTGTTTCTCCAGGTAACACTGGAGTTGTGTCAGGAAGGGCATCCGGTGTAAAACTTGTGCCAAATACCAGCGTGGATCTGGCTGTATCTGCTGTGGTGACCCCCCCCCCAAAAAACAGGAGCAGCCAAATGGACAATGACAACTTCCATTGGAAGCCCAACTGGGATGCTAAATGCTGACTCCTGTAGTCATCGTTTTTAATGCATCATTTTTAGTTTAAAGGCGGCAAATTTTCAAATTCTGTCTGCACCAGCGTTCATCAGTCAGGCTTTGTTTATGCAAGATCTTTCTTATATTTTGTCACAACTTTGGCCAGCAGCTCAGGATGATCCACCACTGGTTGGTGACAGACAGGTTCCACTCTAAATTGGTGAAAATACAGACTGTTGAGCACTTTGTTTGCAGATAATGTCCAGAATCTATTCATAAATTTTTTATGATGACCAGTATCAGTTTTTTTAATACTTTTATAATATTGCAAATTATAGCATTAGTTTGTGGAATATAGAAAACCTGAACTGAAATAAAAACAGGTTTATGCACATTAGGTATTTACTTATAATGGATTAAATCAGGTGTGGCCGTGTTGGAGTCACACACTCCACCGAAGGCTATTGTTAGAATTATTGCACAAATAAAGACGTGATGCTGCTCAGGCTCGGCGGTTACCCGTATCACCCCTCCTCATTCCATACGAGGACAATACAAGCTAAAGAGGGAAACCTCCTTCGGGCTCGGCATGCACTCCGCTCCTGCTGAAGCTCGCTCTCCTTCACCGACCTTTCTGAATGATTTAAATGCCTGCAGTTAAAAAAAAGACCTGGATGAAGGAAAGGAAAAGGCGGCCACGCCTCGGAGCAGATGCTGAGGAAATTCGACTGTCACGCTGCACTGCGATATAATGTCAGCATGTTGAAAGATGTCAGCACTTCAGTCGCATTATGCAGCTCATACAGTGCGACTGCATGTAAGCCATTTCCAGTCCCTCCATGTTCCAAAGTGGAGCAGTTTTAGGAGCCGTATAAGCGCAGATATAAATATTTCAGTTTCTCAGACACTTCCTGTACTTTCTGCACATGATCTTCGCAAACATTTACAGCAATGAGATGCATGTTCCATCTCTTGACTAGTGTAAATGGTAAAATGGAGTTCTCAGCCTTTACCGGCTACTTCATTAGGTACACCTGTACAATGTCTCATTAAAACTAGTTATTTAGCCAATCACGCTGCAGAAAATCACAGCTTTTAGACACATGGACACAGAATGTGTGAGAAAAGTGATTGGAGTGACTTTGAACATGGCTCTAGGTGGGCTGGTTTGAGTTTTTCCTCAAAGTGTTGCTTTTACTGGTATTTTCACACACAACCATCTCAAATGTCAACAGAGAACAGGTCCAAAAAAGAAGAAATGCCCAGTGAACAGCAGTTCTCTGGAAATGCCTTTTTGGTTGCAGAGGTCAGAAAAAAATGACCAAAAGGTTCAAGCTGCTAGAAAGATACCTGTTATTCAAATATTAAAGAAATTGTGCAACTTTTGCTTTGTTTGTTTGTTTGTTTTTGCATCAATGTACAGCTGCATGGTGATGTGGAAAAGAGGGATGAAGAAGCAGTGACTAGTGCAACACACCAAAGTTGCACAATGCCCAGTTTCTCTAAAGAAGCTACTTCCTAGTCTGCAAGGCTGTCTTGGTGGCATCTCTCGCTAGTCTGCTAGTCTTCTAGTCTTCTTCTTTTATGGTCACTCAGTTAATGAGAAATGTAGAGTAAGCACTGCTAGGAAGACTCTGATTCCAAAGCCTTCAATCCGAGTCACCTAATCAGTAGCAGCTGGAATCTGTAATAGGAAGCAGATGGTCCCTGTTTTAGTCATCAAATCACAACCAACTGAAAACAAACACATTATTTTAACACATTATAACAAACACAGTTCTAACACAACTCTCTGCTCCTTGCAGTCGCTTAGCATTTTGAAACCATCTGACCATCACGACTGGACCATCTGTACGAGGTCTATTAGATTATAAACCGACCCTTTTATTTTTTTTTAACTATATGGATTTGAATGACGTGCGATTACACCAATCATGCTTGAACCCTCGTGCGCATGCGTGAGTTTTTTCATGCATGTCAGTGACGTCATTTCCCTGTGGGCAGGCCTTGAGTGAGATGTGGTCCCGCCCTCTCGGCTGAATTCCTTTGTTTCACACGCTGCTCGAGACCGCGTGCGTTGCTTTATCAAAATTTTTTCTGGACCTGTGAGGAATATCCGAGTGGACATTATTCGAGAAATTAAGCTGATTTTCGGTGAAAAGTTTAACGGTTGATGAGAGATTATGGGGTGTTTCTGTCGGTGTAAGGACTTCCCACAGAGCGGGACATCGTGCAGCGCTTCCAGGCGCCGTCGTCGGCCTGTTTTCGACCTGAAAACATCCTAATTAAGGCTTAATTCACCCAGGACGTCGTGAGAGAACAGAGAAGATTCAGAAGAGGCCGGCATGAGGACTTTATGCGGACATTCCACTGTTTAAGGACATTTTTTAATGAAAGACGTGCGCGCAAATTCGCCGAGTCGTTTCCGTGACGACTCGTCAAATCTGTGTGCGCCGCGACAGGAAAAACACCTCCGTGTTGAAAACCATTTGTAAAATTCAGGCGGCTTTTGATGGCTTTCAACAAGTCAGTAACTGAGAAATTGTTTAACAGCTTGGGCATGTTCCAACTTGCCCGTTAAGGTTTCCAACGGAGGTGTTTTTCCTGTCGCGACCCCCCGCAGTCGGGTCCGGCCCGACATGCGACTCTTCCCGCACGTTCTTTCATTACAAAATGTCCGTTAACAATGGAATGTCCGAATAAACTCCTCATGCCGACTTCTTCTGAAAGTTCTCTGTTCTCTGACGACTTACTGGGTCAACAGAGCCTGAAATGTGGAAGTTTTCAACTTGAAACGGCGAGACGCTGCCGCCTCGAAGCGCAGATCGCCGTCAGGCGCCATGGGCCATCCTTACGGCGACACTACCAGACCAAAATCTCTCATCAGCCGTTAAAATTTTTTACCGAAAACCAGCTGAATTTATCGAATGGTGTCCACTCAGTTGTGCCTTACAGTTTTGAAAAAATTTTGATCAAACAAAGCAGCAGTCTCTGAGCCATTCCTAAATAATGAAAAAATCGACGAGAGGGTGGGCGACTCCTCACTCAAAGACTGCCCACAGGCGAATGATGTAACCGACAGGCGTGAAAAAACTCTCGCATGCCCACGAGGGTTCAAGCATGTCTGATGTAATCACACGTGATTCAAATCCATATGGTTTTTGAAAAAAATAATAAGGTCGGATACTTTTCTAATAGACCTCGTATGTGTTGCCCCTGTCTTCTTCTGATGGCATGATTTGAGAGCTACATGCTACGTGATTGGGACCTCTGCCAAACACTATTCATACATTCTGTACAGTATCACTGTGGATTAAAACCTTCAACTGCTTCTTGTCTTCTGAGTCTTTATAGTAGAACTCTCCAGACAGATTTACCATACAGTACCATACTGCTTGATTTCTGAATGACTGATGTAAATGAAGTCCAAGACACATTCATTGAGTTGGAAATGTTCATATATCCATCCCTAATTAATGTAAAAAGAACTGGCTGCAAAATTGATTATTTAATTCTTAGAATTATAATTATCTTCATTTGTCCAATTACTTATAGACTTTGGAAATACTCGTAGAGGGACTGTTTATACAAATGGCTGTAATTCCTCAATAATTTATGCAATTTTTTACTTAACCCTCTGGGGCCAATGCCGTTGTATATGACGGCTAAGACCAAGCTTTACTAAATTATAAATAACTTTTTTAATGATATGAGATAGAAACTTACTTTTTATTTTTGCTGAAAAGTTAACTCTGCGGACTTTCGAGCCAGCCATCAGCCATCTTTGTACTTCTCTTAGAAGCTGTGTAATGACGTGCGCAATGTGAGTGTCCAATCGAAATTAGTTCACCGTCACATGGTTTTCCAAAATCCAATCGTAGGGTAGATTTACCTCACATGAAAAGCCAAAGATCGTTTTCAGGAGTGATGTGTTACTAGTTGGCCCATTTGAATAGCCTCCTGGGTGATCCAATGAGTACATACATACTCAGTGTGCCCTGCGCCATTACACAGAGCAATCAGTGAAAGCAGGAGAAGACAGAGAGCCTCTGATGACAATCTCACGTGCTCAAACAAAGAGTGTGTAACTATCAGGATTGCTCCACTAGTTTGCATGTGAATGTTACTGGATAACTCTGTTGCTTTCTCTGCGTAAAGCACTGTTTACCATATCAATGGACAACAAAACGCATAGACCATTTTGTATATATTGTTCAAAATGTGCATTTGTGTTTTTGTTGTTGTACAGTCTTTCACACAAGACCTCAAATTACCTTTATACCTTTATAAAGTGTCAAAAAAGTTGTTTATTATAGTTTGCTGTGTGTTTTGAATAAATGCGTGGAAAATTATTTTTTGCTTTATTTTTTCCTTGCCTATTTTTGATTGTAAACCTTCATTACACTTAGAAAACACAACAAAAAACATATATATTCTGAAAGCACAGGTTGTCCTGAAAAAAAAAAAGACATAAAACTTGATTGCGGGATGCAGGGCGAGCTGTTAACAGCAATAATAAAACATTTATGCCAGGCGAGTGAACTGTCCAAAAAATGCCCTCGGACCCCAGAGGGTTAAACCCCTTGAATTAAAGCTAGAAATCTTTGCTAAAAGTACATGTTGATTGTCTCATTTCACCTCCATTGTTTTCAGAGGCAAAAACATAAAAATTGTCACTGTTCAGATACTTATGAACGTGACTGTACACAGGTATGTGAGCTTCTGTGTGCACACACGCACACACATACACACTAGAGCTTGGATACTCAGGACCTGACGCGTTGGGCTGCTTTCAGACAATTATTTCAAAATGATACTCTGGTTCAGACACATCACCACAAAGACACTCAACAAACATACAGAACATTTCTGAAACTATGAAGCCATAGCCCTGCCTCTCAAAGCTCAGCCGCTCATAATGAATGAGTTGCTGTTGTTGTTCTTGTTCTTGCTAACGGTGTAATTTAACATACTTTATTTTGTCTGGATGGATCATGAATGGGATTTATTTTCATTACTAGCAGAGTGCTAAAGAGATGACAAATACCTGCGGTGAATGCTGATCATGAATAAATGGAGTGCTGTGATATTAATAAAATAATTGCAGAAAGGATTTTCAGCTTTTAAAATAGCTTATTTTCTTCTTCTTGCTGTAGGGACACAGTGCCAGCGTCCTCTGGCTCAGGCTGACAAATGCACCCCGGAGCAGACAAACACAGAGGGACTATTTTAAAAATGCTGCATTTATTCACAAGCAATTTCCATGATAAGGGAAAAGTATTTCCAGACATTGTCTTCCAAAACAAGGGAGTCATGTAAATAAAAGTTTTCATCAGGCTGTGATGATGAATCCGGCTGAAAGGATGCGCAACAGGTCAGACTAAAAGACTTTATTTAGTCTCTGTGCTGGTGTAGCCAACTGGTCTGCTTCACATGATGCAAACTATCATTTTTGTTCATTAAAAAAAGAAAGTACAGGATCTAACAGATTTCTTCCTTTGTTGGATTTGTTTAGGATGTAAGTAACAGTGACATTAACAGTATCAGGTTTGGGTTGGGTTCAGACAGAAACATTAACCCCTTAAGCCCTAGAGCCTATTTCACCTAAATCACATACCCATACATTATGATTTATTTCTCAGCTTGGACAAGGTCAAAATGCAAAGGTTTGGATCAGCAAAAGACAGGTCCTAGGGGATGTTGTGGATGTAAAAAAAAATTGAAAGTAAATAATACTTGGTAGGAGTAAATGAGGGGGGGTTTTTTTCGAAAAAAAAAAAGAATTCCGATTGATGTCTTTATTTGCTTGGCGTTTCAGCTGTGGTTAGTTGTTGATATGTGACTGAAGTGGATACTTTACTAGAGGACACTTTGCTTGACATTTTGATGTATAATAAGTGTATGTTGGGGTCAGCATTGGTTAGTTATGAGTGTTCAAATGTTCCAAAACAGGGCAAGTCCCCAAATTTGGGGACTCTAGGGTTTAAGAGGTTAAAATGCCTGTCAGGTTCGGGTCAGGTTCAGTCACTACACTCTCAGACGGCGGTCCAGTTCTGACAGAAACATGAGTGCCGAACCACAGTCTAACACTGACACACACACTTTCCCTTGCAGACACAGACCTGCACACTCACCTGTCTCCAAATACTACAGTTTATAAATACACCCTCTGCAATACGCAGATCATAAAATCACAGTTCCATAATGAATTTTGGTGAGGTGGAGGTCCAGGATCCATCCACCTCATAAAAAAGGAGGAGAAATCTGATTATGGAATTCTAACCATAATTATTTGCAAGCTACTGGAAAAGTCAGTGATTACAACTTGCAGCAATAGTGCAATGACATTATCTGCATTATAATACAAACAGCTGTCACATATGTGAGAGAATCACCAGGATCCGAAACATTTACACCTTCCTTTTCTTAATAGTACTTTTCGGCAACCTCATGACTCCATAATCTCCTCCTACAGGTCTCTTAGCCTCACAGACGTCGATATCACTGCACAGATAAGTGACTATGTCAATAAAATGAGAACTGTGAAAAGTTACTGAGAGCGGCAAAAGCTCATTTAACAGCCGTTAGAGGAAGCAGCTCATCCACATGTGGCTTTAAAAAACTTTAAAATGCTAAAAAAAAAAAAAAAAATTTAAAAACGGGAACATCTGAAAATGTTCTGTATCTTCTTCAGCCCAGACGCAATGTATTTGCCCACTTTTGTTCAAATTGAGGTCCCGCCCTCTGTGTAACAGTATTAACTGTCGTTCTCTCTTTCACAGATATGCATCCCAGAAGGTCATGGGTCTATAACTGAGACAAGCCCATAAATGTGATCGAGTGCATAATGCAAGGGCGTAATGAGCCAGACTAACGCAGCACCATGTGACAAGCCAAAACAACCACCGCACACCCGCAGTGCAAGTTCAGCAAAAACGTGGTGCTTCAGAAAAACCTCCCTGTAATGTCACAGCATAAACAGCAGAATATAAATCATCATCAACTTGACGATGTATAATTAGAAAATCCTGGGAATAGTGTGATTAAGAGTTTTCACATGGAACCGGGAAACCAGGACCTCTTCTTGAAGCAAAGCGAGCACCTGGTGAGTGGATAAACCAATTCCTCCCCCTTTGTTCCTCTTTCCATGACAAAAACTCCTTTAACAGTGAAATGTGCCATTCATTTCTAAACTGGACGCTGTCTTGATCCGGTATGTCCTCTGACTAGCACAGGAATTGTGAAAAGACGTGGACATCAGCACTTTTTCGTCACATTAAGACAGACATGCGGAGGAGTTCGGCGCGTCGTGGTGCAGCTGCTCGGCACAAAGAAACGCCGTGATGAAGCCTCACAGGACATGTTGGGGCTTGTCCAGCTCAAGCTCAATTTCTCGGATATTCACACGACAGAAAAGCAACTTGAATCCGTCTGAAATCCACCTTTAAGCCGTTCTGAGAGACCAACACCGAGGTGGTTTTGTGCCGCGTCAATAGCGGCACGGTGGTGCGTCCCTCGGCTTCTTTTTCCATGAAAAAAAAAACTCCTGTAACGGTGGAATGTGCCGGAAAAAGTGCTGATGTCCACATCTTCTGCCTTTTTGTGAAAGTCAGACGAGGTCCGGGATCAACAAAGCTTTCACGTTGGAAATGATCTGGTTGTTTGTGCGGGGTGTCAGCCTGTCCATCGGCGCTGGGAGCGCGCTACACTCTCAGCAGTTGTGGGCTGTCCTTAAAGGGGCAGTAACACTCCTTAATATGTTTAATCCCCATAAAATCGTACCTGAAAGCCATATTAATTTTTCGAACGGTGTCCACCTGGAGGTCTCTCACAGTTTCTGGAAAAAAATTGATGCAGCAAACATCCAAATTGTTCAGACATTTATTCGCAATAAAAAATAGACGAGAGGGGTAGACCACACCTCACTCAAAGCCTGCTCACAGGCGAATGAAGCAACCGACAGGCATGAAAAAACTCACGCATGCGCAGGAGGGTTCAAGCTTGGCTGACGCAATCACATGTGATTCAAATCCATATGGTTTTTGAAAAAAATAATAAGGTCGGATACTTTTCTAACAGACCTCGTATATATATATATATATATATATATATATATATATATATATATATATATATATATATATATATATATATATATATTTATTTATTTATTTTTTTTAGGGGTGCTTAAAATATATTTGCTCACCCCTAAAAGTAGGCTAACTCCACCCCTGCCCATTGATCAGCTCCAGGATGATCAAAGACAGTCTGGAGTTACCTGTAAGTGCTGTGACAGTTAGAAGACGCCTGTGTGAAGCTGATTTATTTGCAAGAATCCCCCGCAAAGTCCCTCTGTTATATAAAAGACATGTGCAGAAGAAGTTACAATTTGCCAAAGAACACACACTCTTGCCTAAAGAGAAATGTAGGAATATTTTGTGGACTGATGAGAGTAAAATTGTTCTTTTTGGGTCCAAGGGCCGCAGACAGTTTGTGATACGACCCACAAACTCTGAATTCAAGCCACAGTTCACAGTGAAGACAGTGAAGCATGGTGGTGCAAGCATCATGATATGGGCATGGTTCTCCTACTATGGTGTTGGGCCTATATATCGCATACCAGGTATCATGAATCAGTTTGGATATGTCAAAATACTTGAAGAGGTCATGTTGCCTTATGCTGAAGAGGACATGCCCTTGAAATGGGTGTTTCAACAAGACAATGACCCCAAGCACACTAGTAAATGAGCAAAATCTTGGTTCCAAACCAACAAAATTAATGCCTCGCAGATGTGAAGAAATTATGAAAAACTGTGGTTATACAACTAAATACTAGGTTAGTGATTCACAGGATTGCTAAAAAAGCAATTTGAACATAATAGTTTTGAGTTTGTAGCGTCAACAGCAGATGCTACTATTATTGTGAACACCCCCTTTTCTACTTTTTTTACTAATAGCCCAATTTCATAGGCTTAAGAGTGTGCATATCATGAATGCTTGGTCTTGTTGGATTTGTGAGAATCTACTGAATCTACTGGTACCTTGTTTCCCATGTAACAATAAGAAATATACTCAAAACCTGGATTAATCTTTTTAGTCACATAGCACTACTGTTATTCTGAACACTACTGTATGTATATTGTGTATTTATACTGCAAACTGCTTTTCTTTTTTACTTTCACTTTTGATACTCTATGTGCTTCTTACCCTGTGTGCTGCTATACAATACTGCTGGAACCTCACTTTCCCTGAGGGAGTCTTCTCAAGGGATCAATTAAGTGTCATCTGAGACAGTAACTTAGAAGACATAGAAACAGGTGATATAGAGGCCCTGAAGTGCCGGAGCTTATCCTCAGATACCACAACATGAACTGGATGCTCATGTTATTCAACACCTTCCTCCGGATGGTCTCCTGTCCATTACGGGTTACTGCTGGACTCAGATGATGCAGATCAAGTGTGTTGTCCACAGACAGACAGGTAACAGACCAGGAATCAAACCCAGAACTACATATTAATATCCCCAAGTCCTGTATCAATGAGTTTTGTGTTCTGTTGACGCGCAGGTGATTTCCAACCAGGGACATTCATGTTGCACGCCTGCTTGAAGAGTGCTACCAGCACACCAGCATGCTAACTTCAAAACCACACAAATGGTGTTCACATCTTTGCAGGTTTTCTCTGAGAAAACCTGAGTAATTTAGGCTGAAGTCACTAATGCAGGGATCTCCAGCCCTGTTCCTGGACAGCACCTGCACCTGTTTGTTTTCCATGCCGACCTGCTGCACTCACAACTCTACTGTCTCCCAGCTCTTGATTGCATTAATGTAATAAAATGCTTTGACATTTAGAACTTTTGCTATTGGAGGCATCTACAGAAGACATCTAAAAACCGTCTTCAATGGCAGTTGTCTGTGTCAACACTTTTATGTAACGAATAAAACAGGAACGCAGTTCCTGCTATGTAAAGAACTTTTTGTCCTTTTGCAGCTCCACTTGTCTGACACTTTCTCATGCATTTGTGTTTTTTTTATTATACGTGTTTGTAAAGGATGCTAATGTAGCTGTGTGGGTGTGCGCTCCTCTGACTCTATTCTTCTCTTCCCAAAGCTGTTGGATGTCATCGGTATGTGCTGATTAGAATCTCAACCAGTCCTGCTTTTCAATCCTTGTTTCGGAAGGGGGAGGATTCTTTTTCAATGGAAGCACTACAATGCATGCCTTTTCATGGGAACCAATCCCCCACCCCTTTAAGCCGGGAAGCAAAGACCTGGAACTAATTATACTAACGAGTTCACGGACAACCCTAAGAGCTAGTGAGCAGAATCATTAACAGCCACTTACAGTTGTATGTGCACTTGGACACACGGCGCTGAGTATATCTGGAGAATAACCACTGTCTTGGCCTTAACCTGCACCGATCACATGCACGAACCACTTGTACCTGCAGCAGCACAACATCCTCGACAAAAAAGCACAGATGCATGTTTGAACTCCAGCTGGTGAACAGATAAAACATCTCTGAATGGGGCAGAATTTAAATGTCAATGCCCGATTCTGCTGGAGACATCACATGGGCATTCAGGCCCTGCCACAGCGTGTTTGTACCAAAGAGAGTCTGACAATAAGTACAGTACAAGCAGCAGTGAAGCAGCTCTGGCTGAGAGGATCTGTCACAGCCCAAGGAGCGCAGCGTGGCCTCAGGTTAACCACCATTAGGCTGGAAACCACCTCGTTTGTGGACACCAGAGATTCTATTGTGGGGAAAAGCCCCACGAGGAGCTGAGTGGACATCTGCAGAAACATCTCACTGCACCTCGGCTGATCAGCTCTGTGTGCTGTCAGTCACTGCCCCCCTCAAGAAGCTCAACACGAACACAACAGGCACACTTTTTTCTTAATCTTTACAAACTGTCTGAATTTTTTTGCAGTTCCAAAATGAGAGTGATACACACAGAGTCAAAGCCAGCAGGGACGTCATGACGAACCACTTTAACCTCCTGCTGCTTCAGCAGCTCTTCTCGCCGCTTTTATTCCCACTGCTCCTGATTTTGGTGCACATTCAGGGCTATTTACAGTTCTGTCAGAAAGGATTCTGGCAAATCACTTATGAAGAAGAGTAAAGAGTGGGGTAAATCTGCCTTCAGCCTGCATGACGGAGACGAGAGGGGGAAGCCAGTCTGCTAAGTTCATTTGTTATGTATGTGGAAATAAATTGGTAAGAGCTCTTCATGAGGTACCTGTGGCGTGAAGATGACACTCGCCGCTAAGTCATTAAGAGAGCAAGCATCCTAACAAAGTGCTGTTGAGGGAAGCCACCAAGACACTACATGGTGGGCTGGAGAACATTAAAATCAAAAGACAACATGAAATGCATGCTTGGTTTTGCCTTTAGTTTGCACATTTTAGCTTTTCTCACAGGTTGTTGCATGCACAGTGCAGTCAAAGCCACTGAAGCTCCTACAGAGTTGGTGTCTTGGTGGATTCCCTCAACGGCACTTTGTTAGGATGCTTGCTCTCTTAATGACTTAGCAGCGAGTGTGATCTTCACGCCACAGGTACCTAATGAAGAACTCTTTCCAATTTATTTCCAGTTACATAACAAATTAACGTAGCAGAAGGCTAATGGATATTAGCGGCAATATCTTGCAATGTGGCACAATTACGGATGTAAAATTGCCATGAAATTCTCAAGTGGAACGTCAGCTATACATCAAATAAAACTGGAATTTAAATATTGGATTGTCTGATTAGAGTCTTTGTGCAAAACAATGTACTATAACATTATAAATTATAATTTTGGAAAGTTAAAAAAAAATAATATCCCAAACCCAAATCCTGACATCTGATGACTAAAATTCATCTTCAGTTTGGCTTTCATTATGATAAATTATGTGAATAATTTAAGTTGAACTCTATAATGTGAACCCCATCCAAGCAGTAGTCTAAAATGAGACAACCACTAAGACTTCTGCCATCTTGAAGCTATCCAAAAGTAGTTTGGGTTAATTTTTTCCCCCTATTTACGTGGAGATATATATGTTTTGTATTTGGGGTGGATTGATTTTTCATACAAATCAGTGGGACATTCTTACTAGTAAAAAAAAATGTGATTATAGATGTCTTAAAGGCTTTGAACATTGATTATGTAATCCCTGTTTTGCTAATAAAATCTGACATTTAGTTTTGATTTGTCATGAGTTTAATTTCAAAGCTCTAAAATGACCTTTTGAGGACAAAGAAAGATATAAGTTTCGAAATCCAAAGGACATTTAAACTGCTTGAAATTGAAGCTGCATGATTGAGCCGTGTTTTTAATTAGAATTTTGGTTATATTTCAATAGAAGTGTCATTTGGTTCGAGTCTCTGTTCTCCAGAAAAACCAATGGGGCTTTAATCGGAGTAATAATAAAAATGTAATTATAGATGTCTCACATTACGACGAAATTCTCTTTGGAGATATTTCGGCTGCTGGTAGATTTGTGGGATGAAGTGACGGGAGCAGAGTAGTCCCGTAGTTTGGTGGCAACCGGATCCACACCCATGTGGATGCTGACCTAAATTCTGCGCTTCATCCCACACAAATCGAGACCCGTCACAGCTTGTGTCTGAGGGAATCGAACCGTCGTGTGCAGTTGTCAGTTTCTTACGTAACATCTGAAGTAGCAGACTCACCGTTAGAGGTTCTGGGGCTTCGACCCGAGACTTTGGATCCGTTTTGCGGTTGAAACCCGACTGTCCAGCATCGAATGGAGCGCGCACGCCCTGCCGACGACGGCACGGCACTTTATTATTCCTCCACGAGCCCACACAGGCGGCGTGCACGGGAACCGAACCTGCTCTGGAGCCGCGGACAGCTCCAGTGCTGAAATCCTCCTCCGTGCACGAGCGCTGAAGTTAAATCACGTCTTTCTGGCCGTCATCGCGCCCCCTCCCCTCCGCAAAGCCCTCTGACTTATTGCTGTACATTCAGGTTAATAACTTGCGGGCTCCTCGAGCTCGGACGGGCGCGTCTTGATTGGCCGAAGCCTCCAGATAATGACGTGAGGAGAGCTGCTGCCTCAGCTGCCAATGATTTGTCGCAGAAAGTTCAAACGTCACAGAGCCCCAGCGCGCGAGCTCCTTCTGTGCCAAAACAGCAACATATGTGCACGCTGCAGGCTGCACGAAATGCCGCAGAGGAAAGAGATTTCTTTTAAATATGATGTGCAAAAATTTACTGGATGCCAGAAATTAAACTGCCAGTGTCCTCACAGTGTCCACTCTACAGTGAGGTCCACATAGGTCTGGACATGAACAATGCCTCTATTTTATGCATCATGTTCAACATGTTCCAATGGTTAAAAAAAAAAAAAAAAAGTTGACTCTGAAATAAGTCAGGGATGGGTGTTGCCAGATTTCATGAAAGAAACATATGGCCATGCTTGCAGGCCCCAAAAACACTAACTTTTCTCCACAAGTTACGTCTGGAAGTATGCGCTGGTGCTGCTTCTCGCTGCATCCACAACACCATATAACCGCCTCGGATCTTGGACGGCAACCACCCAGGCAGACAACCGGTCCATTCCCACGTCTCTAAAATAAGCATCTGCCACAGTCAGGTCAAATGTGGGTGTCCCCTTGGCCTCCTCCAGCTACTGGGATCCTCAACACTCAGCCATCTGCGTGCTGGATCAGGGACAGAGAGACGGGCTACATGGCCAAAATGACATAGCTGACACTTCATCACAATGAGTGTCACAATAAGTGATACTCTCTTAGTAACCGTCAGTTGGTACAAAGTCATTCCAGCAGTACCCAAGATCCTTCAAAGACACCTGGTACCAAGGTCACTGGTTAGCATATTTATCCTCAAAACAAAAACAAAATAAAAGGCATGAAAGGGCTGACGCTTAACCTGCACACTCTATACACCACAATATAAATGTATAAGTAAATATATATGTTTGCATTGATGTTTTTGACTATGTATGAGTTCTGGTGTGACTTCATTATGAAGTCATTCAAACCAATCAATCACAAATATTTTGTTGGTCAATATATGCTTTAGATCACCCATCTAGACTTCTATTATATTGTTGGGTTCTAAAAAAAAAAAGGCGTTTTTCCTTGACCTTTGACCAAACTACTCCAAACTCTAGCCACCTCTAGATGTCTGTCCAAGTAATTTTCCACCAAGTTTGAAGGAAATCCATCCAGCCATTTTTATTTATCTTGCGCGCATGCACACACACACACACACACAGAGCGCTTATTGTTGAAGGGCCAGAAGTAATGGGCCATTTTAAGTAATTCAAACATAATTTTCTTATCGTCCTTCTTGCCAATGATGTTCATTGCCAAGAAGGACGATAAGTAAATTCAGCATCCTTACATTAACTATCTTTGCGTACTCATAGAAAATCCAAGTACACAAAAAGGTAACTGCATGGATAAATAAATATTCCACAGACAAAGCTGAGTCAGGGTTTTTAAGCCAGGCATTCGGTTACTGTATGAAGAACTGTATACACCACATGTTGGTACTCAGCCTGCTGGTTCAAATGGAGCGCCATGCAATATTAATGAAGTAGTAAATGCACATGACCCCACGTTCTCAGGGTGCTTGGCTTCTTTTCTCAGCAGGAGGAAATGCTGGGCAGCCATATGTAACTCAGGTTATCTGACCCTTCATCCACAGATGGTGTGGAAGTGGAAGGTGGATATATGGGTTTTTACCAAAACCTTTATTTTTCACAGGGATGGGATCTAAATGAAGTAAAACAGAACACGTAATGCCAAAGTTGGAAGTTCTATGGAAGGGTACTCCCAGCAAACCAAACGCTGATTGCCTGAGTTGCTCTTTGAGAATGGGTAAGATGGTCTCAGAAAGCCATCTGTCACTGCTGACACGCTTTTCACAGTTCAGTGGCTGATTTGATAGCATTGCCATGGATTCAAAGCTGGGTTTTTGGAGCTGTGCAATCAGTGCCTTTTCAGCACTGAGCTGTAGGAATGAACAGCAGATATGACGGCACCTAATTAGTCTATTCACATGAGCAATAACGGCACTTTTTGCTTTCTGTTTCGTGTGGTTAAGGGCTGTACATGCAGCGATTACTGCAGCGAGCTGTCATTCAGTCGTTGCACCGTTTAACAATCTTACCGCTGATCACAATGAACAAGATGGTTCAACCCTGGAATGCAAATATAAAAGTGCAAGTAGGTGTAGTGAAGTCATTTTGGGGGTTCTTGAGGCTTGTTGAAGCAGTAGACCAGCCATTCCCAAATTTAAGAACATCATGGCCCTTCTTGACATCTGAATTTATTGTGCGTTTGATTGACACAAGAGTACATAAGTAAGTCCCTTTGGGTGCTCTCTTGTTTTCCCTAGGGGCCATCATAGCAGATTCAAGGTGGATCTGCATGCTGATTTGGCACAAGTTTTACACCAGACGCCGTTCCTGATAATGCATATTACATGGAGAACAGGCAGGAATGGGGTTTGAACCGGGAACATTCTGCACTGGAAGCAAGCACACAAATATTTCCACATACACTAAAAACCATCCTCCACCTGTCAAAAATGAAAATGTGGATATTCTGATATATTATGTATTTATTTTCCTCTGAAACTAATCTATACATGTTTGATGCAGAAGGTAAAATAAATGAAGCTGCTGGATTCTGTGATTTATATTTTGACACGTTTTACAGTCATAGCCTAGGCCAACGTTCAGTCATTGTTAATCAACATTTGCATAAAGTTAGTCTTTTGGAAGTGCTGTATGACTGCACCAAAGCTAACAAACTTGTGCTCTTTCCTAATAGCAATTAGATGTTTTTTTTAATGCATTGATTATTTATTTTTCATTCACCTTTTGATGTTCTATATTGTATTTACTTAGTATAACAAATTCCATGTTTTGACACACTCCAATACAGCAGGTGGCGGTATACACCTATAAAGCTGGTTTGCGATCCACCAAGAAACACAAAGAAGAGTTTTTATTTGTATTTATTACCTCCACCAAGGAGGTTATGTTTCCTGTCGCGTTTGTTTGTTTGTCAGCAGGACAACTCAAAAAGTTTTGCACGGATTTTGATGAAATTTTGTGGAGTGGTTGGAAATGACAAGAGAAACAAGTGATTAAATTTTAGTGGTGATCAGGATCACGATCCGGATCCAGGAATTTTTTAAAGGATTCTTCACCATTGCGCGATAGGGGGAATTTTGACATTCTAGTTTCTAACTCCACAAAAACAAGGCTGAAAGGCTAAAAAAAAATTAGGGTGTAACATACTCAAATGTTCTATCAAACAACAAAGTTTGGTGATGATCGGATCCGGATTCCGGATCTGGTGATCCAGAATATGCAAAAATATAGGGAAAATAGAAAATGCGTCAGTGTGAGGTGACAAATGAAGCTAGAGATGCACAACTAACACCAAATTGTAGCTGAATCTGTACTGATTCAGTAAGGTGTCATCAGATTTGATGTAGCTTCAAATGTTATGGAGCTAGATCCAGAAGAAAACCGCCATTACCGAAAAATCGTTTTTATACAATAACTTTTGAACTAATAAAGAAATAAAAGTGAATCCAAGTTCTAGTGGGATGTTTTCATGGTCAAGGATGTCAAATATAAAGGAAAGAAAAGTGTATGTATCATAGTTACCTCCGCCAAGGAGGTTATGTTTTCGGTTGCATTTGTTTGTTTGTCTGTCTGTTTGTCAGCAGGATAACTCAAAAAGTTTTCAACAGATTTTGATGAAATTTTGTGGAGTGGTTGGAAATGACAAGAGGAACAAGTGATTAAATTTTAGTGGTGATCCAGAAATTTTTTAAAGGATTCTTCACCATTGAGGGATAGGGGGAATTTTGTTTTTTGATTCTAGTTTCTAACTCCACAAAAACAAGGCAGAAAGGCTTGAAAAAAATTAGGGTGTAACATATTCAAATGTTCTATCAAACAACAAAGTTTGGTGATGATCGGATCCGGATCTGGTGATCCAGAATATGCAAAAATATAGGGAAAATAGAAAATGTGTCAGTGTGAGGTGACAAATGAAGCTAGAGATGCACAACTAACACCAAATTGTAGCTGAATCTGTACTGATTCAGTAAGGTGTCATCAGATTTGATGTAGCTTCTTGTTATGTGCTGACGCGGGTCAGAGAACCGAACCAGCATCTGACAATGGCCCAGCGCTAAATAACCAGAAAGCGGTTCCAAGAAACAAATTTATTCCCCCTCATGTGCAATAATTCGTGTACAACATAAATAGTCAGCTGTCTTGGCAAGGTGAAGGACGGCGCGCTCTCCAGCGCCCAAATGGATCAAAGCCCGGCACTTCTGGACTCAGATTCACCGCCGAACACCCCCCAGGTGGATACGACAAACTAACTCTGTGAAGGATGGAAAAGGTGAGGTAAGTCAACAGAGCTACAACAAATATCCTTCAGAGGCACACACTATCAGCAACACATTCAGGTCTGAATTTAAGCCTTATGTAAATGAGCAGCCTCTCACAACAGGTGGAGGATCATCAATCCGTACGCCACGGCAGTGAGAAGCAAACTGCACAATTCTCATCAATGTTCAAATATACTGCGTAACAAAACGCCAAATTACTATTAACGATTATTCAGACGATAATCACCTCTGATGTGTGCTGACAGCATGTGTCCCTCACCCATCCTCCTTCACAGGCATGATGTGTCAAACCCTGGCGCGGTCCTCAGCATCTCACAACCGAACGTCACAAGGTCGAGTTCCCGGCAATTCTGCTCAAATCACTCATGGCTTAAATGCAGAACGCCATCTCATTATCTGCTTCAGCTGAAAGTCTTTAAGTCTGCACGTGAGCATCATCCACAGGTGCTGCAAGTTGTTAAGCTTGCACGTGAACATCCTCCACAGGTGCAGCCAATAGTTCTGATGAGGGTGAAGGACTCTTCCGCCAGCACCTTCTCCACAGAAAAAAACAGTTTGCATACCACCTGGAGAGCAAAGAAAAGAAAACAGCACCCAAATGTCCAGCCAAACCCCCCAACACACAACAGCTTCTAATGTTATGGAGCTAGATCCAGAAGAAAACCGCCATTACCGAATAATCGTTTTTATACAATAACTTTTGAACTAATAAAGACATAAAAGTGATTCCAAGTTCTAGTGGTATGTTTTCATGGTCAAGGATGTCAAATATAAAGGAAACAAAAGTATCATAGTTTTGGTTGCAACACTGAATTGTTGAATAGATCACTGTGCCAAGGAGGGAATCTCTTTAGGGTCAGTGACCCTATGGCCTTGTTTAGAGAAGTGTTTCATAAATGTTAAAAAATTCATATATTTGCAATTTAGTTGAATAATAAATTGAATTTTGTGTCTTATTTGTTTTTGTCTATAAGCACATGCAATATCAATATCAGTGCTCAGATGACAGTAGCTTCTGGGAAAGGTGCAAGTTGCAATAAACTGTGATGCCAAGCACTAAGGATACATGCTTTCCAGTCACAGCAGATCAAACTTTTTTTGCTACTGAGCAAACATCATTGATAGACTTTTGTAGGTTCAATGATTCCACGGCGTGTAGATGTTATGGCGTCAGTGACCCCATGGCCTTGGCAGAGGTTTGCACTCTCTGAGTGCTTCTAGTTTTCAGACTGTGGCTGAGGACCTGACCAAGGTGAGCTCCTTAATGTAGTGATTCACAATATATTTCATCGTTCATGTGTCTTTAAAACGATGCCATGTTTTAGAAGTTGCTAGCATCCTATAACTTGATGCTAACAGCTAACCTTAGCATGAGCAACAGCCTCTTTTCTGAGCATTTTATTGCAGGTATCAGTAATAATATGGCTTGTTGTGTGATTAATTAGCCAAATAGATTATCTAACAAGTGTGTGTGCTTCAGTATTTCTGTCAATGGAAATTTCATGTTTATTTTAGCAGCTAAACATGTTAGCAGGTATCGTAGTTTAGCTGACATTAGCTCCACTCCACACTAACCTGAACACTCCACCGTGCAGAGCTCTCATGTTGAGATACGCTCAAGAAGTTATTTTCTGCTGAATCTTGTCTTGCAGGTCATAGTGGTGAAATGTTGGAGAATGTCATGCATTAGCATGAGCGCGTGACAACATATCGAGTCTCACGCCGAATGCGTGAGGCCTGACTGGACCGCTTTAAAGCATGAGTCTCACTCCGAATGAGTGAGACTTGGGAGCTCTGTTACTGCGACACCAAGAACCCAATGGTCACTCTGTCAGAGCTCCAGCATTCCTCTGTGGACAGAGGAGAAACTTCCAGTAGGACAACCATCTCTACAGCAAACCACCAATCAGGCCTGTATGGTAGAGTGGCCAGACAGGAAGCCACTCCTTAGTAAAAGGCACATGGCAGCCCATCTGGACTTTGCCAAAAGGCATCTGAAGGACTCTCAGACCATGAGAAGCCAAATCCTCTGGTCTGATGAGACAAAGATTGAACTCTTTGGCGTGAATATCAGGCGTCATGTTTGGAGGACACCAGGCACCATCCCTACAGTGAAGCATGGTGGTGGCAGCAAATTGTGCTGTGGGGATGTTTTTCAGTGGCAGGAACTGGAAGACTAGATGAATGAAGCAATGTACAGAGACAGCCTGAATGAAAACCTGCTCCAGAGCGCTCTTGACCTCAGACTGGGGTGACACAGTTCATCTTTCAGCAGGACAATGACCCTAAGCACACAGCCAAGATATCAAATGAGTGCCTTCAGGAGAACTCTGTGAATATCCTTGAGTGGCCCGGCCAGAGCCCAGACCTGAATCTGATTGAACATCTCTGGAGAGCTCTGAAAGTGGCTGTGCACCGACACACCCCAACCAACCTGATGGAACTTGAGAGGTGCTGCAAAGAGGAATGAGCAAAATTGCCTAAAGATAGGTGCGCCAAGCTTGTGGCATCATATTTAAGAAAACCTGAGGCTGTAATTGCTGACAAAGGTGTTGGGGAAAGTGTAGTGACACGGACCCACAACAGGGGGCGCAAATGAACAGTCAATAGATGAGCCAAAAGGTAACAATTTAATGTTGTGAATGTGCACAACGATGATACAGACAATCATAGAATCTGATAGCAGTCAATACACCAAGGTGACGTGTGGGCAGGCTCGAGGATAGAAGACGTCTGTCCTGAGAAGAGCCGGGACCACACGATTTCCACCGCCACAGAACCTGGTGAATACTGGAGCCGCCAAGTCCCGAATTCCCAGGTGATCACCATCCCCGACTGTCGGATCTGGTACTGCTGGCGAGGAGCACAAACAGTGAGATGTGGGTCTGTGCACACCCAGTAACAAAAACAGTCAGAAGGTGGAAAGTCACCTCCACCTCTAATCACACACTCATGCAGCTCCTGTTACACCACTTATCTGGTTTGGGTGTGAAGCGAAGCCGTCGCTGTTCACACCAAACGCCAATCCAGCAGATAAGGAACACCACAGGAAAACGGCTGCAAAAAGAGTTCAGACTATGACAGTTTTAGATACAGCAGAGAATACTACCTTCACAGGTAGATGATATCTCGGCAACGAGGTGGAGATGACGTCCGGTCTTTATGGAGTGAGATGATGTAGTGTAGATGGGTGACAGCTGTCAAGAGATGATGAGTGACAGCTGTCACCCCCGGCTGTGTCCGTGGCGGCACTTCAGGCAGGGCGCCCTCTGGTGGTGGGCCAGCAGTACCTCCTCTTCTGGCGGCCCACACAACAGGACCCCCCCCCCCCCCCCCTCAACGGGCGCCTCCTGGTGCCCGACCAGGCTTGTCCAGGTGACGGCGGTAGAAATCGGCCAGGAGGGCCAGATCCAGGATGAAGCTCCTCTTCACCCAGGAGCGTTCTTCGGGTCCATACCCCTCCCAGTCCACCAAATACTGGAACCCCCGGCCCATCCGACGGACGTCCAGGAGCCAGCGCACTGTCCAAGCCGGCTCCCCCTCGATGATCCGGGCAGGAGGCGGCGCCGGTCCGGGTGCACAGAGGGGTGAGGTGTGGTGAGGTTTGATCCTTGACACATGAAAGACCGGGTGGATCCGCAGTGAAGCCGGGAGTTGGAGCTTCACTGCGGCAGGACTGAGGATTTTGAGGATCTTGTATGGCCCAATATACCTGTCCTTGAGTTTTGGGGAGTCCACCTGGAGGGGGATGTCCTTCGTGGATAGCCACACCTTCTGCCCGGGCTGGTAAGCAGGGGCCGGGGATCGCCGGCGGTCTGCATGGGTCTTCGCCCTCGTCCGGGCCTTCAACAAGGCAGAACGGGCGGAGCGCCACACCCGACGGCACTTCCGCAGGTGGGCCTGGACCGAGGGCACACCGACCTCTCCCTCCACCACGGGAAACAATGGGGGCTGATACCCCAAACACACCTCAAATGGGGAGAGGCCGGTGGCGGAGGACACCTGGCTGTTATGCGCATACTCGATCCAGGCCAGATGTTCACTCCAGTCCGTCGGGTGTGCGGACATCACACAGCGCAGGTCTTGCTCCAATTCCTGATTGGCCCATTCTGCCTGTCCATTGCTCTGCGGGTGATACCCGGACGAGAGGCTCACAGTGGCCCCCAGTTCCCGGCAGAAGCTCCTCCAGACGTGTGAGGAGAACTGGGAACCATGATCAGAGACGATGTCGGTAGGTATCCCATGCAGACGGACGACGTGGTGGACCAGGAGGTCTGCAGTCTCCTGGGCCGTGGGGAGCTTTGGGAGGGCCACGAAGTGGGCCGTCTTGGAGAACCGGTCCACTATCGTGAAGATCGTCGTCATGCCCTGGGACTGCGGGAGGCCCGTGACAAAATCCAGACCGATGTGGGACCAGGGGCAATGAGGCACAGGAAGTGGCTGAAGAAGTCCCTGTGCCTTCTGATGATCTGCCTTGCCCCTGGCACAGGTGGTGCAGGCCTGGATATATTCCCGGACATCGGCCTCCAGGGACGCCCACCACTGCCACGGTCCTTCGCACCCCCGGATGACAGGAAAGCTTTGACAGAAATCCAAGACAGCAGCTCTTGCCTCTGGTGGGACGTAGAGTCTGTTCTTCGGCCCTGTTCCGGGGTCCGGGCTCCGTGCCAGGGCCTCCCGGACGGTCTTCTCCACGTCCCAGGTGAGGGTGGCCACGATAGTGGACTCTGGAATGATGGGATCCGGTGGATCCGACAGCTCAGTTTTGACTTCGTCTTCATGCACCTGGGACAATGCATCCGATCTCTGGTTCTTAGTCCCGGGGCGGTAGGTGATTCGGAAGTCAAAACGCCCGAAGAACAGTGACCAGCGGGCTTGCCTGGGGTTCAGCCGCTTGGCGGTCCTGATATACTCCAGGTTCCGATGGTCAGTGAGAACCGTGAAAGGCACAGACGCTCCCTCCAACAGGTGTCTCCACTCCTCAAGAGCCTCTTTCACCGCAAGGAGTTCTCGATTGCCGACGTCATAGTTCCGTTCAGCTGGGGTCAACCTGTGAGAAAAGTAGGCACACGGGTGAAGAACCTTATCGGTCTCTCCGCTCTGGGATAGCACGGCTCCTATCCCTGAGTCAGAGGCGTCCACTTCAACCACAAACTGGTGGCTAGGGTCGGGCTGCACCAGAACTGGTGCAGACGAGAACCGGCGTTTCAACTCCTTGAACGCGGCTTCGCACTGATCCGACCAGGTGAAGGGGACTTTTGGAGAGGTCAGGGCTGTCAGGGGGCTAACTACCTGACTGTAGCCCTTAATGAACCTCCTGTAGAAATTTGCAAAGCCGAGGAACTGTTGCAGCTTCCTACGGCTTGTTGGTTGGGGCCAATCTCTCACCGCCGCAACCTTGGCCAGATCAGGGGCGACGGAGTTGGAGGAGATGATGAACCCCAGGAAGGACAAAGAAGTGCTGTGGAACTCGCACTTCTCGCCCTTCACAAACAGCCGGTTCTCCAACAACCGCTGCAGGACCTGACGTACATGCTGGACATGAGTCTCAGGGTCCGGGGAAAAGATGAGTATGTCATCCAGATATACGAAGACGAATCGGTGCAGGATTTCCCGCAAGACGTCGTTTACCAATGCTTGGAACGTCGCGGGGGCGTTAGTGAGGCCGAACGGCATGACCAGGTACTCAAAATGACCTAATGGGGTGTTGAATGCCGTCTTCCATTCGTCTCCCTTCCAGATCCGAACCAGGTGGTACGCATTCCTAAGGTCCAGTTTGGTGAAAATTTGGGCTCCATGCAGGGGCGTGAACACTGAATCCAACAGGGGTAAAGGGTATCGATTACGAACCGTTATGTCGTTCAGCCCCCTGTAATCAATGCATGGACGGAGTCCGCCATCTTTCTTGCCCACAAAAAAGAAACCTGCACCCATCGGGGAGGTGGAATTCTGGATCAACGGGAACTCTGGACGGGAACTCAACGCCCGGGACCAAATCAATGGCACAATCGTACGGACGGTGCGGGGGAAGGGTGAGCGCCAGATCCTTGCTGAAGACATCAGCAAGGTCGTGGTACTCAACCGGCACCACCGTCAGATTGGGAGGGACTTTAACCTCCTCATTAGCATTTACACCGGGAGGAACCGAGGATCCTAAACAATTCCGGTGGCAGGTTTCGTTCCACTGAGCCACAACCCCAGATGGCCAATCAATCCGGTGATTGTGTTTAATCATCCATGGGAAGCCCAAAATCACTTGGGAGGTAGGAGTTACAAAAAACTCAGTCTCCTCCCGGTGATTACCAGACACTACTAGGGTTACAGGTAGTGTCTTGTGTGTGATAAATGGGAGAAGAGTGCCATCTAGTGCTCGCACCCTCACTGGCGAAGAAAGCGCCACCAGAGGGAGCCCTACCTCCCTTGCCCATCTGCTATCCAGCAGATTCCCTTCTGACCCCGTGTCCACCAATGCTGGGGCTTGAAGGGTTAAATCCCCGCTCAGGATTGTAACTGGGAGTCGTGTTGAAAGATGTGTATGACCCACGTGAATGTTTTGACCCCCCCCTCAGCCCAGTCTCTAAGGGCGGGCGTTTGTGTTTTGACCGTTTGAGGCAGTCTCTCTGCTGATGCTCACTCGAGCCGCAGATAAAGCACTCCCCGCGGACCAGCCTCCTCTGTCTGAATGTGGCCCTGCTCGTGTCCCTAGCATCGTCAGCAGGGGGAGCTGTAGCCACACGGAGCGCTGTGGCTGTGGAGCGTGGGGAAGACGGCTCCCTTTCGGACCCGGGAGGAAGAGGGACGGCTTGTGCCTGACCACGCCCTTCGCCTCGCTCCCATCGGCGTTCTTCTAACCGATTGTCCAATCGTATAACCAAATCGATAAGCTCAGCCAAATCCTGCGGGACAGGACCGACGACAGTCCGTTTATGAAGGCGGCGCGGAGCGCAGTCATATTCCAGCCAGTTCTCGCAGCCATGATGCGGAAGTCGACTGCATATTCGGCTGTGCTCCGGCGCCCCTGTCTCATTGACAGCAGCGCGGTAGACGCGGTTTCGCCTCTGTTAGGGTGATCAAAAACAGTTCTGAGCTCCCTCACAAACCCAGTATAAGAGGCAAGGAGCCGTGAACTTTGTTCCCAAAGCGTTGTAGCCCAAGCGCGTGCCTCACCTCGAAGCAAATTAATCACGTAAGCCACCTTGCTGGCATCAGACGCGTACATCACGGGACGCTGTGCAAAGACGAGCGAACACTGCATAAGAAAGTCCGCGCACATCTCCACACAACCTCCGTACGGCTCTGGGGGGCATATGTATGCTTCAGGGGATGGTGGGGGGGGGTTGTTGAATGACCAGTGGAATGTCTGTATTCGGCACCGGGTCGGCAGGAGGAGGAGCTGCAGCAGCGCCCTGAGCGCGCGCTGCCACCTGCGCGGTGAGAGCCTCCATCCTGCGATTAAGGATGATGTTTTGCTCGGTCATCAGGTCCATCCGAGCGGTAAAGGCGGTGAGGATGTGCTGCAGCTCACCAATCACGCCTCCAGTCGACGTCTGTGCACCCTGCTCTTCCATTGGCTGTCCAACAGATGGTTGATGCCCCTCGGGATCCATGACGAGGTGGCCGAGATATCCTGTTGGGGAAAGTGTAGTGACACGGACCCACAACAGGGGGCGCAAATGAACGGTCAATAGATGAGCTAAAAGGTAACAATTTAATGTTGTGAATGTGCACAACGATGATACAGACAATCACAGAATCTGATAGTAGTCAATACACCAAGGTGACGTGTGGGCAGGCTCGAGGATAGAAGACGTCTGTCCTGAGAAGAGCCGGAACCACACGATTTCCACCGCCACAGAACCTGGTGAATACTGGAGCCGCCAAGTCCCGAATTCCCAGGTGATCACCGTCCCCAACTGTCGGATCTGGTACTGCTGGCGAGGAGCACAAACAGTGAGATGTGGGTGTGTGCACACCCAGTAACAAAAACAGTCAGAAGGTGGAAAGTCACCTCCACCTCTAATCACACACTCGTGCAGCTCCTGTTACACCACTTATCTGGTTTGGGTGTGAAGCGAAGCCGTCGCTGTTCACACCAAACGCCAATCCAGCAGATAAGGAACACCATAGGAAAACGGCTGCAAAAAGAGTTCAGACTATGACAGTTTTAGATACAGCAGAGAATATTACCTTCACAGGTAGATGATATCTCGGCAACGAGGTGGAGATGACGTCCGGTCTTTATGGAGTGAGATGATGTAGTGTAGATGGGTGACAGCTGTCAAGAGATGATGAGTGACAGCTGTCACCCCCGGCTGTGTCCGTGGCGGCACACAACAAAAGGTGCATCAACAAAGTATTGAGCAAAGGCTGAATACTTGGAAATCACATGATTTCTTAGTTGTTGTTTTTTTTAATAAATCTGCAAAAACTTAAAAAAAATACTTTTTTCATGTCATTATGGGGTGTTGTGTGTACAATTCTGAGGGGAAAATAATTAATTTACTCCATTTTAGAATAACGCTGTAACATAACAAAATGTGGAAAAAGTGAAGCACTGTAAATACTTTCCGGATGCACTGTACATGTATATAGATCTTGCAAGTCATCATCTGAGTCTCTCTGAGTTGCCACTCATTTGATACACAATAATTCCAGCGGTACACAATGCGACAAGATACATGAACCTTTCCAAAGGCTTGTTTGTGTAATTTAGTCTGGATACTTTTACAAAAGTAAAACATCTGAAAATTTATTTCATTGCTGTGGATCTGGAATGTGATGCGCACCATTTAATGTTGTTGTAAATTTCTTTTCTTTTTTTCTGCAGCAATTACACTGCAGCTTTCTGTCTTCCAGTTTTATTGTCTTCAGAGTCACTCACACACCCCATGAATATTCATTCATGCATCATTTCAGAAAATCTTTTTCTGTTTCATTGATGCAATTTTCATTTCTGCACTGCATCCAAAATTATTCACCACTCATATGTGAAACTAACAAAAACGGCCAGATGCACAGGTCACACGTAGCAGCTACTGCAGTCAATGCAAAACAAGGAAGATTAATTTATTTTTGCTTTGTAACAAAATAATGCATCCTTTAACTTGAGCTTTGATGCAGCGTTGCAGGAACTGACTGAAGTGCTTTGGGATGAAGCATGACTGATTTTCCTGCATGATGAGATTAACTGGGAGATGATTCAGCCTTGCGTCCGAGCACAATGTGGAGAAAAGAGCTTGGCAAAGACGTGAAGTTTACACCTTTACAATAAAAGGGAATCACACTTTAGCTCTTAATTGGAGAACGTGCACTCAGTGCCATTTGTTCTGCAAAGGAGCAGGTTGATCAATAACTTTGGGATTGTTGCGATGCGTTTGTCTTATTTTGTAACATGTTCAACTCTCTAAACATCAGTGATTCACGTGCACACATTCTAAGTGCAGCATCAGTGGGTTTAAATGCTGCAGGCTGCAAAAAACAAACAAAAAAAATCTTAATGCCAATATAAACTGTTGCCAAGCAACTGATCAGTCTCACAAATGACTTCGGTGAGCTCCAAATCGACCAGGTTTCTGTGCCAAACATTTGATTGTGAGTTGAAGATTTTTAGAAACTAAAGCTTCCACCAATTTATCTGATAGAGTTTATCTTCCAGAATAAAAGAACAGTGAGAAGTGCAGTTTTATTTATTTATTTATTTTTATGTTGTTTATGTCATACTATATAATTTGAGGTTTGTTTGTTTGGTTGGTTGTTTGCTCCCAGGTCCTTTCTGTGAGTTCCATCAAACTCAGTGTGTGGATGAAGGTTGAGTCCAGTATTCCCCTTAAATAGTAAATTTGGACAAAAACCTTTGTCTTGATGCTGATTTCCACTGAACGTGGCACACGTGTGGGATGGTCTGAGAAATGTTGAGGAGAGATCAAATTTGCCAAATGTCAATCAGTGGGGTCAAAGGTTGCTTTAATGTTTGCACACACACGCACACACACATATCCCAAATGAAAAACGTGATTTGACAAAAATTAACTTCAACACACAACTTTAATGAGAGTTTTTCTTTTAATTAATTTTGCTTGTTCGATAAGTGTGTCACTGTGATTTTACTTAACGTGCAGTTGTGATTTTGACAACCTCAGTGTGTGTGTGTGTGTGTGTGTGTGTGTGTGTGTGTGTGTGTGTGTGTGTGTGTGTGTGTGTGTGTGTGTGTGTGTGTGTGTGTGTGTGTGTGTGTGTGTGTGTGGCACTCACCAGTGGTGGGCACAGCTCACCAAAAAAGTTAGCTTTTATAAAGCTAAACCGATAAACCACCAAAAAATTTATCAGAAGCCACAGCTAACTGATAACCGATAACTTCAGTACTGTCTCCATTACACTCTCAGCTACTGACAAGCCGGTTTTGAGTAAAAGAAAACAGGAAATCAAACAACACAACATAACAAAAAGAAAAGAAGATGCATTTGATGAGAAGTCCATGCCGGCGTTTGCACCACAGGCAAGGGTCATCCAGCATTCCTTATGCTGCCAGTGGGTCTGGTCCCACGACAACGTCCATTCCAAATCCAGACTGCAGTGTGCAGCACCAGCTTCAGTGTGTTCATGTTTTCTGTGTTCATGTTGACACTGATCTGACAGAGTGGGGAGATCCATGTGTACGCACACTTTGATACATCTGAATATTTTTGTGCTTACGCCAGTTACTGAGTTTTGGTGTACGCCATGTTTCAGGAGGAAATCTTTTAACATGAGGCCCCTGATCTGCAGAAATGCTTCTTAAACATCTTGGTTTAGCCTGTGACTGAAGAATATTACCATGGCAACAAAAAAGGACAATAAACTGTTTGAAGTAAAGATGCATTTAACCCATGATTCTGACCTCTGTACTCCGGTGTACAACTTTTGGTATATTTAATAATTCTCACTGCCTTCTGGCACCAATATTACAATTCAGTGAGAGAAATAATGTCATTTAAAGTAAAAATTCAAACCTGAAGAGCAGTACTACACATCTGCTTACTGAATATCTAAGTTTTGAAATAATCAGGCCATGAAATGCTGCCATTAGGGGCTGACAGCTAAACATTAATTTCTTTTGGGAATCTGTGTGTGTATGTGTGTGTGGGTGAGGGTTAAACCTTCCAGCTGGGACTTTCATATTTCAACATCTGATATGATTCAAATCAGGTGGAAGCTTCACATTATTCATCCATTGAGCAGGCGGCAAATCTGCAAAAAAAAAACAAAAAAACAGCGGTAGCGATAATATTTACATCCACAGCTCAAGCTTTTGTTCTGCTTTCTTTTAATTAATTTTCTTTTGTGGACACTGTTGTCACTGTTTCCTGCACTGTGAATATTATTCATAAAACAGGAAAATTAAATGATGGTATTTACAAGCTTATAAATAGTAATTCTCAGCATTTGAGAAGTTTTTATTCTTTATTTCATTTTTTGGAATTTTTTGTCTGTATTTTAAATTCTTTCCCTTTTTTATTCTACAAGTATATTGTCAATTCAAATATAATCTAGTACACATTCCTCTAAAAGTTAAGAAAACTGTTCACCATTTTCATCCAGTAGATCTATTTAGCCCCGACTCAAGCAAAGTACATCCACGCAATATAATTAAATTATATTTAGTTAGGGCTATATATAATTTACTGAATGCAAATCCTGCCCACAAATAAATTGAGCCTTTTATGTTATTTATTTATTTTAATTTATTTATTATAAAAAAAATATATTATTTTGTGGCATTATTCCATTATTGTTTTAAGCATACTGTGGACGTTTTGACATTATTTCATTGCTCTTTTAAGCATATGGTGGACTTTTTGGAATTATTTAATTTCTTTTTTTACGCATACAGTGGACATGATAGATAGATAGATAGATAGATAGATAGATAGATAGATAGATAGATAGATAGATAGATAGATAGATAGATAGATAGATAGATAGATAGATAGATAGATAGATAGATAGATAGATAGATAGATAGATAGATAGATAGATAGATAGATAGATAGATAGATAGATAGATAGATAGATAGATAGATAGATAGATAGATAGATAGATAGATAGATAGATAGATAAACTGTTAAACCAAACACTCCATTTTTATACAATAATTAAGTTAATGTAACTCAAACTTTGAAAAAAGTTATAGTCACTCATTTCCATCAATAAAACTAACTCAAAAATCAATTGTTGTCATAACAACTCAGTTCCTTTAAGCACATTTAAAGTTTTGTGGCTTTTAAGTGTTGGTAATGTATTTCCAGTGCATTCCATTCACTCATTTTAATTGAGTTTATGTAACGGAGGCCAGCAGGTGTCGCTGTGCATATGTAGTTAGTAAACCTCACTCCCAGTAGCTCAAAAGAATTCTCTGGTTACAAGGCCAGAGCCCTGGGTTTTAGCCCTCTGGTTAGAGAGTCCAACTTCCATGCCAGAGATCGTGAGTTCGCATCCCGAGGGGAGTGAATGAGCAGAGTCATAACAACACAACACAGAGTCAACAAGTAAACCAAAGAATGCATCAAAAAATCTAATCCAAAATGTCATGCAATTTTTTTAGGCATAAATTTGTCACTTTTTTATTAAAAAAACATAAACTAGATTTACATAAGTTTAATTAACTATAAATTGCTAAGTTACTAAAACTTTAACAATTATTTTTTTGAAAATTATTTTATTAAAGTTTGCAAACTCAAATGGTTTAAGGCAGTCGGTTTCCTCAAATGGTTTGAGTTCAACTAACTCATTGAGTTTTACAGTGTAGATAGATAGATAGACATGCATATTTCAGCTTTATCTATCCATGAAGCCAGAGGACACACACCAATTAGTTAAACTGCAGGATTGTCTTACATTAAATCTTAGAAACATGGTGTCTAACCAGATCCTTACTCTGGATGGCATTACCCTGACCTCTAGTAATACTGTGAGAAATCTTGGAGTCATTTTTGATCAGGATATGTCCTTCAATGTGCATATTAAGCAAATATGTAGGACTGCTTTTTACATTTGCGCAATATCTCTAAAATTAGAAAGGTTTTGTCTCAGAGTGATGCTGAAAAACTAATTCATGCATTTATTTCCTCTAGGCTGAACTATTGTAATTCATTATTATCAGGTTGTCCTGAAAGTTCCCTGAAAAGCCTTCAGTTAATTCAAAATGCTGCAGCTAGAGTACTGACGGGGACTAGAAGGAGAGAGCATATTTCACCCATATTGGCCTCTCTTCATTGGCTTCCTGTTAATTCTAGAATAGAATGTAAAATTCTTCTTCTTACTTATAAGATTTTGAATAATCAGGTCCCATCTTATCTTAGGGACCTCATAGTACCATATCACCCCAATAGAGCGCTTCGCTCTCAGACTGCAGGCTTACTTGTAGTTCCTAGGGTTTGTAAGAGTAGAATGGGAGGTAGAGCCTTCAGCTTTCAGGCTCCTCTCCTGTGGAACCAGCTCCCAATTCAGATCAGGGAGACAGACACCCTCTCTACTTTTAAGATTAGGCTTAAAACTTTCCTTTTTGCTAAAGCTTATAGTTAGGGCTGGATCAGGTGACCCTGAACCATCCCTTAGTTATGCTGCTATAGACTTAGACTGCTGGGGGGTTCCCATGATGCACTGAGTGTTTCTTTCTCTTTTTGCTCTGTATGCACCACTCTGCATTTAATCATTAGTGATTGATCTCTGCTCCCCTCCACAGCATGTCTTTTTCCTGGTTCTCTCCCTCAGCCCCAACCAGTCCCAGCAGAAGACTGCCCCTCCCTGAGCCTGGTTCTGCTGGAGGTTTCTTCCTGTTAAAAGGGAGTTTTTCCTTCCCACTGTCGCCAAGTGCTTGCTCACAGGGGGTCGTTTTGACCGTTGGGGTTTTTCTGTAATTATTGTATGGCTTTTGCCTTACAATATAAAGTGCCTTGGGGCAACTGTTTGTTGTGATTTGGTGCTATATAAATAAAATTTATTTGATTTGATTTAAACAATTTTTGTGGTGTATAAGATGTCTTGTTTTTCTTTTTTGTGGTGTACAGTAGCTCTGCAGGAGCACCTCTAATTTTGTTGTACCTCCCCCAGTACAATGACAATGAAGGCTATTCTATTCTATATATGTGTTGTATGTCACGTGACATGGATTATTCATCCCATTTGTATTGCGTTGCATTTAGAGTGCAAATTTGGTTCCATACGTTTGGTACCACTGCACACTGCAAACCCCACTCACTAGTAGGGGCAGCATTAAGCTAAACATGCAGAGCTTATTTTGCTGACGGACAACAATTTGAAGGAGCTAATTAAGTAAGATGCCTGGAGGCATGAAGAGCTGTTAGGAGGAAGTTAGAATGAAAAGCTGGACTAATTTCTGACGTGATTTTTTTCAATGCACTGAGAAGGTACAGTACAGGGTTTTTTTTGATGTTTTTTTTTTTTTTTTTTTTTTGGAAGTACACAAAGTTGGTGCATGGCATCGCGGATTTCATCATCAGAATTCTTTTTGGACTCCTATTTAAAGTTCGTATTTAATTGCTGATGCCAAAGCAGCAGTGACGCACCAAAGCTGGATTAATTTCTGATGTGATTTTTTTTTTTTTTCCTGCACTGAGGAGGTCCACATGTTTTTGTTTTTGTTTTGTTTTTTTGGGGGGGGGGGGGTTTGGAAGTACACTGTCAGTGCACAAGCATCGCAGACTTCATTGTCAGAATTATTTTTTGACTCCTATTTAAAGTTCGTGTTGGATTGCTGATGTCAAAGCAGCAGTGATGCACAAAAGCTGGACAAATATCTGATGTGATTTTTCACTGGAATGAGACTGAAGTACACAGGGTTTTTTTTGGGTTTTTTTTGGAAGTACACAAAGTCTGTTGGGAAAGTGAAGTACACGCCAGGGGGCGTAAATGAACGGCCAATAGGAAGTCAAATAAATTACAATTTATTATGCAAATGTGCAAACAAAACCAAATATGCTTCAGTCAATCAGTTATCCAAAAGGTGACGCATGGGCAGGCCCGAGGGTAGGAGACGCCTATCCAGAGGAGAGCCGGAACCCACGAAGTTCCACCGCCAACGGAGACCTGCAACACACCAGAGCCGCCAAGTCCCGATTCCCCCAGGTGGCCACCGCTCGTGGCTGTCAGGCCCAGTACTGCTGGCAGGAGCAAAAACAGGTTAGGGTGGGTGTGTGAACACCCAGCAAACAGTCAGCAAGTCACAGAAATCCTCTTGGAGGAATAAATCCAAATACTCCCAGAGTGCAGAGGAAAAACTGGAGGACATGCAGTGTCAATTGTTACACTTAGTAAGTCAGAAGTGAGGAGTGGAGACGCCAACTCCTCCAACTTCCACAAACTCGGCTACAAGCTGCAAGTATAAAGCCCAGGGTACACATAGACGGTTTTGTCGGCGGGTAGTACATAGACCGAAGTTCGCGGTAGTACTGGCTGTTTTCGCGGTGGAAAGGGGCGGAGCATTTCACCGGCGTTTTGAGCGCCGTACTAGTTGCAAATACGTGGATAAAACGCCGCTAAATCCGCCGAATAAAGCGGCGTTTTGACGCCGTAGCATCCGGCACACGTCAGGCAACGGGGGTTAATACCCAGTTCTATCCTTTACAATCGGCTGTGTTCTGCTGCCGCCGATAATGCCCTGTGTACCGCTGGATTTATCCAGGCAAATCCTGCGTTACTCCAGGAACTTTTGCATATAGGCACCGCCCCCAGATTATAATAGGCTGAAGCAGCTGTCACTGCAGAGGGAGGGAGCTCATCTCTCAGCCTTTTCTTTTCCTCTCCTTTTCCCCTCCTCAACATGTTGCTCGTCTCCACCACAGGCCTCTCCTTTGCTTCTGAACCAGACCTCTTGGTAAGTCCTTGCCGCTGCCAGTTTTATTTTAGGAGGCATACTGGAGCTTCTCTGCAAAAATATCTGGAGCTGGCCGCGAGTGAGAGGCCTGCATGCAGCGCGCTAGAGTTTTTATACTGACCGCCGCCTGTCGGCCATTTGGAACGCCGTTAACCGGGAGGTGGCGTTCAGAACGGCCGATAGGTGGCACTAGGAGGCGTGGCTTAGTTCCAGCTTTACCGGGAATCATCGAAAAAATTATTCAACATGTCGAATAATTCCGGGAGCGCTGCCATTTTGTCTTCCTCTGTCGCCGGTTAAAACGCCTTTGAGGACGCCGATGTGGGCTCTATCGCCGTTTTACACGCCGCTGGTTAGGGATACAACGCCGGCCGCCAATTACAGCGGTGTAAACTGCGGCACTACAGGAAGGGGCAGGATGAAACGGCGATTAAAAAGTATCAAACGCCGTTGTTCACGTTGTCTCCATCATCACGCGAATTCTCCGGGAGCACTCCCGGAATTATCCGACATGTTGAATAATTTTTTCAACGATTCCCGGTAAAGCCAGAACTAAGCCACGCCTCCTAGTACCAGCGTTAACAATGGCATGTGATCCTTAAGACGGCCAAAAACTCTTCTGGGACGCTTCCGGGAGCTCTTACCGTCTATGTGTAAACGGGGCTTAAGTCACAACTGCAAAGACTTCTGTTACAATGAATGTGCGAACGGCACAAAACGGCTGAGTCGGTTTACCTGCGTGGTAAGCTGATAACTCGGCAGAGTTATGGTGTCTCTCCCAGGTTCTTATGGATGTAGTGATGAATAATGACTGGCAGCTGACAGCCAAAACGGTGCACCTGGAGGATCCAACCGGTCCATGCGCCCTCTGCAGGGCAAAAGGTGCCAGCATGGCAGGGCGCCATCTGGTGGTGGGCCAGCAGTACCTCCTCTTCGGCGGCCCACACAACAAAGTCAGTGCAGTGACACACCAAAATGTAGTCCCTTTTCTGTTGTTTATAAATTAATATAATATAAAACGAGAAGGATCTATTTTAGCTGTTATATAAAACAAATAACGAATGTTTTTACATTCTTTCAGTGGAAGGAATATTTAATTTGGTGAAAGCTGGAACATTCCCCTCATTGAGTGGTATGTTCCAACTTTCATCTCATGAAATAGTCATACCATTGAACTCATAAACATTCATTATTTGTGTACCATTTTTGGCATTATTTCATTGCTCTTTTAAGCATAAGGTGGACTTTTTTTAATTATTATTTTGTGGCATTATTTCATTGCCTTTTTAAGCATTGGGTGGTCTTAAAATGCTGAACAAAATTATCTTGGTAAATCTTCACCGAGTAAACTCAATGAAATTTTTTCAATTAGGTCAGCACTTGATTGCTTGTTAACAAAGGAGACAGAGCACAAAATCAGCTTTGCCAAACAAAAACTATATGAACATGGTGACAAGCCTGGAAAGTATTTTGCATATTTAACAAAAAAAATCAGGTTCACAAAATATTTCTTCAATTAAAGACATCAATGGTAAACAATTTTTTGACACTAAAAATGAATGATATATTTAGGAGCTTTTATGAAAACCTGTATGGCTCGCAGATCTACAACAATAATTTAGATTCAATGGATCAATTTTTCTCAGGTTTTAACCTTCCTACTCTATCAGAAGAACAGAGACTCACTGTAAATCCTCCAATAACAAAGAGAGAAGTGCTGGACTCCATCAAGGCTTTGCAGTCTGGAAAGGCAGAGTTTCAAGAAATCTTAGTTGACCCACTTCTAAACATGTATAATGATTCATTCATGAAAGGTCTGCTGCCCATGTCTTTGAGAGAAGCCAACATTTCATTGATACTTAAAAAAGGAAAACCGCCGGAAGATTGTGCTTCATACAGGCCCATCTCCTTACTGAATGTGGACTTCTCTCCAAGTTCTCTCTTTCAAATTCTCTCCGAGGTGCTTGCTAAACGGCTGGAAAAACTATTACCTATTCTTATAAACCAAGACCAAACTGGTTTTATTAAAGGCTGCAGCTCATACAACAATGTGCGCAGACTTCTAAATGTGATTCAAATATTCCAACAACAGTCAATCTATGGTCATGATCGCGTTGAATGGCCTTTTCTGTTTTACATTCTAAACAAATTTGGCTTGGGTGACAATTTTATCAGCTGGATCAGACTTCTTTACAGCAACCCCTGTTCAGCAATTATAACTAATGGTTTGGGGTCTCCAAGGTTCCAAGTGTGAAGGGGTACGCGCCAGGGTTGCCCCCTCTCCCCCTTGCTCTTTGCATTAGTCATTGAACCTTTAGCAGAAGCGATAAGGGTTAGTGAGGATATACATGGTCTAACTATTGGAGAAAAGCAGCATAAAATTACATTATATGCAGACGATATCCTCATCTTTCTGACTCAACCCAAAATTTCCATTCCCTCCCTCATCAAAACTATTAGTAGTTTTATTACCATTTCAGGCTACAAAATAAACTTTAATAAATCTGAGGTGATACCCCTGGGTACCCAAAAGGATAACCCTACAGTGCCCTCCCCCTTCCAATTTACTTGGTCACCAGAAGGATTTGTTTATTTAGGAGTCAAGATAACCCCCAAATTTGAAAATATGTATAAATGTAATTTTGTTCCACTTTTGAGTGTATTAAGTCAGACCTGGAGAGATGGAAAACACTGCCTATCTCCTGGTTGGGCCGTATTTCACTGCTGAAGATGATTGCGATACCTATATTGTGCTACCCAATTCAAATGATCCCAATAATTTTCTCTCACAAGACTATAAAGATTTTAAATGGTTGGCTGAGTTCCTTCATTTGGAATGGGAGAAAGGCACGTCTGAAAATCCCCACACTGTGTCTCCCATCCTCAAAGGGAGGCCTTGATCTCCTGGATATAAGGAAATATCAACTTTGTGCTCACATACATGCTGCAGCTGACTGGGTGCATGAACCTGCCTCCCTCTGGCTTGACATAGATGGCTCCATGTCCAGATTTCCCCAGAAAAAAATTGCTGTTTTTGAATAAACTAAAAAATGTAAAAATGTCATGCAGTAATCTCCTTTCAATTCAGACTGCTAAGACATGGCAAATTGTTCAAAAACTCCAAGGTAGGTCTCATTTGACCTCACTATTTACACCGCTATGTAACAACCCTCTCTTCCCACCTGGAACCATTGATTATGAATTTAATATTTGGGTGACTAAAGAGATTTCTACTCTTTCAGATCTAATGGATGGGCCCTATATGTTGTCATTTGACCAAATGGTAGATAAATATGGAAGACAGAGACAAGATTTCTTTCGTTATTTACAGGTAAGAGATTTTGTTCGGAGAAAAACTTCACTGTTTTCGGATCATTCAGTCAGTCTCTGACCTTAAAAAGCTGGTATTCCAGTCAAAACTTAAAATCTCTATAAAATTATCTTATAATTTACTAAAAGAAACAAACACTAATACTGTTCATCTAAGAGGACTATGGGAGAAGGAATTAGGGATGGAAATTAATGATGAAGATTGGGATAATGCATGGAAAATTGCTAACTCTTTAAGTGTGTGTAATAGGGTAAGTTTAACACAATTTAATACAATTTAAAATGCCCACATTTTGCCCTCACAACTCCATAAATTTAATTCAGACCTTTCTCCGTTATGTCCCAAGTGTAAAACTGATATAGGCACTCTTACTCATTGCTACTGGTTCTGCAGGAAATTACAATATTTTTGGAATGTGGTTAAATGTGAAATAGATAAAATATTTTCTGTTACTGCCAATACAGTATGTAATCCATTGAACCTGTTTCTTGGAATTACAAACATCAACATTTCTGGAAAGTATCAAAGACAACTTTACATGATACTTGCATTCTGTGCTCAGAAATGTGTTCTTTTGAATTGGATCTCTGATAAAGCAGCATCCAAGAACCAAGGGCATCGAACTGTACTGGAGTATGTGTCCTTGGGTTATTTAGCGTGTAAGTTGCACAAGAGGGACGATGTGTTCCACAAAATCTGGGACCCCTTTATGACATACGCTGGATTGGATATTTCCTCTATCTTTTATAGAGGCCTAATCTGAACTCAAGATTGTCTCATTGAGCTGTCTGTTTTATAGATTAAGCTGGATTGTTCTGTTTTTCTTTATTGTGCTTATTTTCCTTTTTTTTTTCTGTCCTTATATGTAAAATCCAATAAACATAATTGAAAAAAAAGCATTGGGTGGTCTTCATTAATATTAGTAGTAGTAGTAGTATTTTGTGGCATTATTTCATTGCTTTTTTAAGCATACGTTGTTTTTTGTTTGTTTGTTTTTTGTTTTTTCAACTTACCCAACAGCGCTCACAGTATTTTTTTAAGGTTTCTCATAAACGAAGCGATCACCAGAGCAGAGTAAAGCACTCAGAGGCTTTTAATGAGTCATGCTGTTTAAAACGTATCCTGTAAGAATAAAAATGCATCAAACCTTTTTTCTTTCTTTCTTTAAGATGACTATTAATGTGTCTCCTCATGGAGCAGCTGCTCTCTTACACCCGGTATGATATGATAGAATGGCGCGGTAATTTCATTTCCGTCATTGCACTGAAATCCGATAGACTGCTTGCCAAATGCTAATCTGTTATCTACCGTAGACGTTATGTCCATCGCTGCACAATGTCGAAATGTAGTGACGCTGCAGCTTCTGAAGCACAGCTGCTTTTTGTCACGTTTAGCTTCTCACTAAATACAACATGATTTTACCCAGATCCAGGCTGCCATCTGATTTTCGCCATCATTTACAAACTAGGTACCGGTAATTACTTTAGCTCCTTGAGGCCACAAATCTTGCAGAATACATTTGCAAGTACAAAAAAGCACCAGGCTGTTGCATTGAAAGCATCTTTCAAAGTATTAAAACAACCTCCAATACACACAATTTAATCTGATAATGTCTGATTACATTAGACAATATGTGCAAACATACACTGAAAAAAATGCTACTTTGGATCAACTTAAAAAAATTGATGTAATTTGTTACAGCTAATTTTTTTAGTTTCTCACAATGTATATTTATGATTTGGTAAAGTGATTCCAGCAGATTTAAACTGGAAACCACAATTTTCCATTAGACCAATGTAAATAAGTACTTTGAATGAAGTGCACTGTTTCACTTTTTTCAGTGTATAAATGCTTTGCAAATCTCCACAATACAGCAGAAGTACCAACACTACAAAAAGAGGCTTCTGTGTCGAGGATACGTATTTACTGACTTCTACTCTTCAGTGCCAATAGTATAATAAAATTTGAAAATATAGCAAGCTTAAGCGCAAAATCATCAACAATGTAAACAAATAAACTAACTCAACTCTGCTGACCAGGTAAAGACAGAGATAATACAGCACCACAGTGGAAGCCTCTATTAGCCAAAGTAGGCAATCATACCAATAAGCATGAAGACAGTAAGAGCCGTCTTGCATTTGACCCCAGTTACACTGACCTCTGACTGACCTTGTCAGGGTAGTTCTGGAATCTGCCAAAGTATGTGTCACATTTGGTCCAGTTCAAATTAAAAATGACTCCAGATTGACCTTTGCCACAATGAATATGTTTAAGGAAATTTCAGGGTTCAGCCTTCATTGACATACCAAGTTTGTTCAAAATTGCAAGTAGATCAACAGACAGATAGGACCTCCAGTGACCTTTGACATTTTTACCCTTATTGGGCAGTTCCAGAACACACTCCCATATGTGTGCTAAGGTTGATGCAAATTAAAGTGAAAAACTACCATTTGGACCGTTGGCCCCAGCAAGCTTGACCCCCAATGATTATTCATTCATTAATTTTCTATACCTGCTTACTCCAGCTAAGGGTCATGGGAGGCTGGAGCCTATCCCAGCATTCATAGGGTGTGAGGCGGGGTAAACCCTGTACAGGATAACAGTCTACCCCAATGATTAACCTTTGGCAAATTTGATGTTAGCTGGGCAATTCCAAAACCAACCTACATACACTCAACAAAAATATAAATGCAACACTTTTGGTTTTGCTCCCATTTTGTATGAGATGAACTCAAAGATCCAAAACTTTTTCCACATACACAATATCACCATTTCCCTCAAATATTGTTCACAAACCAGTCTAAATCTGTGATAGTGAGCACTTCTCTTTTGCTGAGATAATCCATCCCACCTCACAGGTGTGCCATGCCAAGATGCTGATTAGACACCATGATTAGTGCACAGGTGTGCCTTAGACTGTGCACAATAAAAGGCCACTCTGAAAGGTGCAGTTTTGTTTTATTGGGGGGGGGATACCAGTCAGTATCTGGTGTGACCACCATTTGCCTCATGCAGTGCAACACATCTCCTTCGCATAGAGTTGATCAAGTTGTCAATTGTGGCCTGTGGAATGTTGGTCCACTCCTCTTCAATGGCTGTGCGAAGTTGCGACGACGAACTGGAGACCCCGATGAGGACAACGAGCATGCAGATGAGCTTCCCTGAGACGGTTTCTGACAGTTTGTGCAGAAATTCTTTGGTTATGCAAACCGATTGTTTCAGCAGCTGTCCGAGTGGCTGGTCTCAGACGATCTTGGATGTGAACATGCTGGATGTGGAGGTCCTGGGCTGGTGTGGTTACACTTGGTCTGCGGTTGTGAGGCTGGTTGGATGTACTGCCAAATTCTCTGAAACGCCTTTGGAGACGGCTTATGGTAGAGAAATGAACATTCAATGCACGAGCAACAGCTCTGGTTGACATTCCTGCTGTCAGCATGCCAATTGCACGCTCCCTCAAATCTTGCGACATCTGTGGCATTGTGCTGTGTGATAAAACTGCACCTTTCAGAGTGGCCTTTTATTGTGGGCAGTCTAAGGCACACCTGTGCACTAATCATGGAGTCTAATCAGCATCTTGATATGGCACACCTGTGAGGTGGGATGGATTATCTCAGCAAAGGAGATGTGCTCACTATCACAGATTTAGACTGGTTTGTGAACAATATTTGAGGGAAATGGTGATATTGTGTATGTGGAGAAAGTTTTAGGTCTTTGAGTTCATCTCATACAAAATGGGAGCAAAACCAAAAGTGTTGCGTTTATATTTTTGTTGAGTATATGTGTGCCAAATTGTAGTGGATACTTTGACTCCCCAATGACCTTGATACCGTTGATTCCCCTTTCAGGACAGTTCTGTATATTAAGTTGACACATAATACATGGAAGTACTTTTGTGTGCATGGTGCTTTCCTCTGGCTACGATTCGTGTTTCGTGGACGTGTCATTTTCTCCTGACTTCTGAACACTTTTGTCTCATCATGCAGATTTCTGAACAGATCTTCTAGTACTTCAGCATCACTCCCCTGAGTTGACAGTGTGGATCTGGCACACTGGCATTACGAACCACAACCATCCATTAAGACTGAAGGAGAGAAAGGAACCGACAGCTTGAGCTTATGAATTTAATTAAATGTGTCACAGGTTTCTGCCTATTTATGGCCTGGATGTGATAATAGCGGCGAGCTGTCTCTTCTGCCAGCAAAGGCACAAATTAGCCTCTTTTATCTCCTCCTCTACAACAAGCAATATCTATCTCTCTTTTTTCTGGACACTTGGAAATATGACTGAAGAGTATTGTGAGAAGTATTTTTGTAGAAGACTGGCAAAGGTCATATTATATTCAGAAAGCTACAGATCACCAGCAGCCAAACAACAAAAAAGATGCTTTGTCATGTATTGTAACAAAACCATACCCATATTTTCACAAACACCGTGGCTAACCATGTTTAAGGAAAGTTTAGCCTTTAAGCTAACTAACTCATTAAAAGAATCTTATTATTGGAGCTAACTGTGCCCATTTAGCAGAACCTTAGCATAGCCTTGGAATTAACTGTATCACAGTATTAGTGCAATGAAACCGTAGCATGTGCGCTAACTGTATCCTTTTACATAGAATTTTAGCATGTGAACTAACTGTAGTTGTTTAACAAACCATTTCATGGGAACTAACAATCAATTTAACAGAACCATAACATGGCAGCTAACGGTAATGTATGACATAACCTTTGCCTTAGAGTTAAAGCACCATGCTTCTACAAGCAATGACAGGAAAAAGGAAATGAGGAGTAAGATTGCTTGCAAAATAATGCCAGAAAATGTGCCAACACTGTCCAGTATGAGTGTGTCTACCGCTAGTGCTGAGAGTAGGTCTACAACTCAGCCTGCTGAGCCTGTACAGGCTGTCTCATTAGGGGATGAGGATGACAAACTGGATTCACTGTTGACATTGTCTCAAGAACGACTGATGCTACAGGAATCCAAGTTCAACATTCAGACTGCAACATCATCTTCAGTGCAGCATTTCCATTTTCATGGACCCATAACTTCCTACAATGTCAACAAATAGACTATAGCAGTCAGAAACATGTAAATACGTCCTTGAAATTCAGTATTTGGAGTTTACACAAAGGAGTTTGCTATTATAATGAACAATTTTGGATTGGATTGTTTTTGAACTGAATGTTTTTGAAAAGTGACAGAACAATTTTGGACTTCACCGGATTACTATTTAAAGTTTGTGTTAGACTATTTGGAACCTCTTGACCTCAAAGGACCAGTGACACACACCAAAATGTAAGTCCCTCTTCTCTTATTTATAAATGAATAACATATCAAATGACAAGGATCTATTTTAGGCATTATATAAAACAAATAATGAATGTTTTTTTCAGTGATGCAATGTGCGCCTCCTTGAATGGAACATTTCATCTTTCACCTCATGAAGTATTCTGTCCGTTGCACTTACAAACATTCATTATTTGTATACCATTGAACAGAAATCTAGCATGGAACTCAGCACTATCTGATAAACAGAACCTTAGCATGGAAGTCAACAGTATCCATTGAACAGAACCTTTGCATGGGAGCCAACTGTATCCGTTGAACAGATCCTTAGCTTGAAGCATGGTTTTCTCTCAGGCTAAATAAGAATATATTCAGGATTTGACACATATTAGTGGAAATACCCTGGATTTGGTTCTCGCACATGGTATTGCCGTCACAAATATTGACATCATGCCACTTTCATCAGTGGTCTCTCATCACTCACTTATTAGGTTTACTGTTTCACTGCCATGTTTAGTGGAACAACAACCTCATTTATCACTGCGGCAATGCATCAACTCCTCAACTATGAATGAACTCAAAGCTAGACTGCCTGATAGCTTAGCTTCACATTTGGAAAATGTCCAATCAGTAGATAGTCTTGTGGATAGTTTAAACTCAGCGCTCAAAACTACACTCGACATGATTGTGCCACCTATATTAAAACCACGCACCCCCCCCCCCCCCCAAAAAAAAAACAAAGTCACCTTGGTTCAAGCATAAGGCTAGAGGTCTAGAACGAAAATGGCGTAGTTCAAAATTAGAAGTATTCCACCTCGCGTGGCGTGATGCTTTCTGTTGTGTGGGCCGCTGAAGAGGAGGTACTGCTGGCCCACCACCACCAGAGGGCGCCCTGCCTGGAGTGCGGGCTCCAGGCACCGGAGGGCGCTGCCGCCTCACAGAAGCAGCCAGGGCGACAGCTGTCACCCATCACCTGAGACAGTTGATTCCAATCAACAGGGAGGTATATCAGCAGGATGGCATCTCCACCTCATTGCCGAGATATCGCCCTATCAAAGAGGTAACAATCTCCGCCCAAACCGCGCTATTAACTACAGTTGTAATTCTTGTTGATTGTTTGTAGGATAGCTGACTACTGGACAACTCTTGGATAAGTACTCACCTTCCTACATTCCTTTATTGTTGTTGACGAGAGGTGGAGGTGGAATCTCCACCCTCCGTGTTGCTGGGTGCAGCCGCACCCACACCTGACTGTTTCTGTTCCTTGCCAGCAGTACCGGATCCGACGAGCGGAGGCAGTGGCCACCTGGGAGTTCGGGACTTGGCGGCTCCAGTATTCCCGGGGTTCGGTGGCAGAGGAAATCGGGTTGGTTCCGGTTCGACTTGGACAGACGTCTCCTATCGTCGAGCCTGCCCACACGACACCGTTGTAATTGGACTCTATTTCAATATTGTAACCGGCTGTGTTTGTTGTGCCTGTTTCACAACAGTAAAAACAGTGTTATTTGACTCCTCCATTGTCCGTTCATTTGCGCCCCCTGTTGTGGGTCCGTGGTCCAACACTTTCACAACAGGATATCTCGGCCAGCGTCATGGATCCCGAGGGGCGTCAACCGGCTGTTGAACGGCCAATGGAAGAACAGGGCACGCAGGCGTCCTCGGGAGGGGTGATCGGTGAGTTGCAGTGGATCCTCACCGCTTTCACGGCTCGGATGGATTTAATGACCGAGCAGAACGTCCTCCTGAACCGCAGGGTGGAGGCTCTCGCTGCACAAGTGGAAGCGCGCCCCCCGGGCGCCGCTGCGGCTCTCCCTCCCGTCGACCCTGTGCGTAACAGCGACATTCCACTGGTCGTTCAACGACCCCTCCCACCTTCCCCTGAAGCTTACATAAGCCCCCCAGAGCCATACGGAGGCTGTGTGGAGACGTGCGCAGATTTTCTTATGCAGTGTTCGCTCGTCTTCGCACAGCGTCCAGTCATGTACGCGACCGATGCTAGCAAGGTAGCTTATGTAATAAACCTGCTTCGCGGCGAGGAACGCGCTTGGGCTACAGCGCTCTGGGAGCAGAATTCACGGCTCCTTCTGACATATGATGGGTTTGTGAGGGAGTTCAGAACCGTGTTCGATCACCCTAATAGAGGAGAAACCGCTTCAACTGTGCTACTGTCGATGAGACAGGGGCGTCGGAGCGCAGCTGCCTATGCAGTCGACTTCCGCATCGCGGCTGCGAGGTCCGGCTGGAATAGCACTGCCCTCCGCGCCGCCTTTGTAAACGGACTGTCATTGGTTCTTAAGGAGCACCTGGTGGCTAAGTACGAACCGCGGGATTTAGATGGGCTTATCGATCTTGTCATACGGTTAGACAACCGGTTAGAAGAACGTCGGCGGGAACGAGACGAAGGGCGTGGCCGGGCACGCGCCGTCCCTCTCCCTTCCGGTTCCGACCGCGCTCCGCCTTCCCCACGCTCCACGGCCCCTGCGCTCCGTGGGGCCACAGCTCCCCCTGCTGACGAAGCTATGGACACGAGTAGGGCAACATTTAGGGCACCAGATGCACAGAGGAGGCGGGCCCACGGAGCTTGTTTTGTTTGTGGCTCGACAGAGCACCACGTAAGAGACTGCCCCGAGCGGTTAAACACCAACGCCCGCCCCTAGAGACTGGGCTAGGGGTGGGCCGAGACATTCACGTGGGACACACCCACATTGCTACACGACTCCCAGTTACGATCCTTTATGAGGAATCAACCCTGAAGGCCCCAGCACTGGTGGACACGGGCTCTGAGGGGAATCTGTTGGACAGCAGATGGGCCAGGGAGATAGGGCTCCCTCTGGTGGCGCTTACCTCGCCTGTGTAGGTTCGAGCACTAGATGGCTCCCTACTCCCTCCAATCACGCATAAGACACCACCTGTAACCCTGGTGGTGTCAGGAAATCACCGGGAGGTGATCGAGATTTTGTGACTCCAGCCACCTCCCGTGTGGTTTTAGGCTTTCCCTGGATGTTGAAGCACAATCCCCGGATTGATTGGCCGCCCGGGGTAGTGGTTCAGTGGAGCGAAACCTGCCATTGGGTGTGTCTAGGTTCCTCGGTTCCTCCCGGCTCCCAGGCTAGGGAGGAGGTCAGAGTACCGCCCAATCTGGGGACGGTGCCGGTGGAATACCACGACCTTGTCGACGTGTTCAGCAAGGATCTGGCTCTCACTCTTCCCCCCCACCGCCCGTATGATTGTGCCATTGATTTGGTTCCGGGCAGTGAGTTCCCGTCCAGTAGGCTGTACAACCTCTCACGGCCTGAACGCGAATTAATGGAGACCTACATCCGGGACTCGTTAGCCGACGGGTTGATCCGGAATTCCACCTCCCCGATGGGTGCAGGTTTCTTTTTTGTGGGTAAAAAAGACGGCGGACTTCGTCCATGCATTGATTATAGGGGACTGAACGAAATCACGGTTCGCAATCGATACCCGTTGCCCCTGTTGGATTCGGTGTTCACACCCCTGCATGGAGCCCGAATTTTCACCAAGCTTGATCTTAGAAATGCGTATCACCTGGTTCGGATCCGGAAGGGAGACGAGTGGAAGATGGCATTCAACACCCCCTTAGGTCACTTTGAGTACCTGGTCATGCCGTTCGGCCTCACAAACGCTCACGCGACTTTCCAAGCGTTGGTCAACGATGTCTTGCGGGATTTCCTGCACCGGTTCGTCTTCGTATACCTAGACGATGTACTCATCTTTTCTCCGGACCCTGAGACCCATGTCAAGCATGTACGTCAGGTCCTGCAGCGGTTGTTGGAGAACCGGCTGTTTGTGAAGGGCGAGAAGTGTGAGTTCCACCGCACGTCTTTGTCCTTCCTGGGGTTCATCATCTCCTCCAACTCCATCGCTCCTGATCTGGCCAAGGTTGCGGCGGTGAGAGACTGGCCCCAACCCACAAGCCGTAGGAAGTTGCAACAGTTCCTAGGCTTTGCTAATTTCTACAGGAGGTTCATTAAGGGCTATAGTCAGGTAGTTAGCCCCCTGACCGCCCTGACCTCACCGAAAGTTCCCTTCACCTGGTCGGATCGTTGCGATGCCGCGTTCAAGGAGTTGAAACGGCGCTTCTCGTCTGCACCCGTTCTGGTGCAGCCCGATCCTAGTCGCCAGTTAGTGGTTGAAGTGGACGCCTCGGACTCAGGGATAGGAGCCGTGCTGTCCCAGAGCGGGAAGACCGATAAGGTCCTTCACCCGTGTGCCTATTTTTCCCGCAGGTTGACCCCAGCCGAACGGAACTATGACGTCGGCAATCGAGAGCTCCTTGCGGTGAAAGAGGCTCTTGAGGAGTGGAGACATCTGTTGGAGGGATCGTCCGTGCCATTCACGGTTTTCACTGACCACCGGAACCTGGAGTATATCAGGACCGCCAAGCGGCTGAATCCCAGGCAAGCCCGCTGGTCACTGTTCTTCGGCCGTTTTGACTTCCGAATCACCTACCGTCCCGGGACCAAAAATCAAAGATCGGATGCTTTGTCCCGGGTGCATGAAGATGAAGTCAGAACGGAGTCGTCGGATCCCCCGGATCCCATCATCCCGGAGTCCACTATCGTTGGCCGCCCTCACCTGGGACGTGGAGAAGACCGTCCGGGAGGCCCTGACACGAGACCCAGACCCCGGAACCGGACCGAAGAACAAACTCTACGTCCCACCAGAAGCTAGGGCTGCAGTCCTGGACTTCTGTCATGGTTCTAAGCTCTCCTGTCATCCTGGGGTGCGAAGAACTGTGGCAGTCGTCCGGCAGCGCTTCTGGTGGGCGTCCCTGGAGGCCGACGTCCGGGGTTACATCCAGGCCTGTTCCACCTGCGCCAGGGGCAAGGCTGACCACCGCAAGACCTCGGGTTTGCTACAGCCGCTGCCCGTGCCTCATCGCCCCTGGTCTCACATCGGCCTGGATTTTGTCACGGGTCTTCCGCCGTCCCAGGGAAACACCGTCATTCTCACGATAGTGGACCGATTCTCCAAGGCGGCCCACTTCGTGGCCCTCCCGAAGCTACCAACGGCCCAGGAGACCGCGGACCTCCTAGTCCACCACGTCGTCTGTCTGCATGGGATACCATCAGACATCGTCTCCGATCGCGGCCCCCAGTTCTCCTCGCACGTTTGGAGGAGCTTCTGCCGGGAACTGGGGGCCACGGTCAGTCTCTCGTCCAGGTATCACCCCCAGACCAACGGGCAAGCAGAACGGGCCAACCAAGAGATGGAGCAGACCCTACGTTGTGTGACAGCCGCGCACCCGACGGCCTGGAGTACCCACCTGGCCTGGATCGAGTACGCCCACAACAGTCAAGTATCATCAGCCACCGGCCTCTCCCCTTTTGAGGTGTGCTTGGGGTATCAGCCCCCGTTGTTTCCGGTGGTTGAGGGAGAGGTCGGTGTGCCCTCGGTCCAGGCCCACCTACGGAAGTGCCGTCGGGTGTGGCGTGCCACCCGTTCTGCTCTGTTGAAAGCCCGGACGAGGGCGAAGAGCCATGCAGACCGGCGGCGGACCCCAGCTCCCACGTATCGTCCTGGGCAGGAAGTGTGGTTGTCCACCATGGACATTCCCCTACAAGTGGACTCCCCAAAACTGCAAGAACGATACATTGGTCCGTACAAGATTCTCAAGGTCATCAATCCCGCCGCAGTGAGGCTTCAGCTTCCGGCCTCACTGCGGATTCATCCAGTATTCCACGTCTCCAGGATCAAACCTCATCACACCTCACCCCTCTGCACTCCGGGTCCGGCACCACCTCCTGCCCGGATCATCGACGGCGAGCCGGCTTGGACTGTGCGCCGGCTCCTCGACATCCGACGGATGGGCCGGGGTTTTCAGTACCTGGTGCACTGGGAGGGGTACGGCCCCGAAGAACGCTCCTGGGTGAAGAGGAGCTTCATCCTGGACCCGGCCCTCCTGGCCGACTTCTACCGTCGCCACCCGGACAAGCCTGGTCGTGCGCCAGGAGGCGCCCGTTGAGGGGGGGGTCCTGTTGTGTGGCCCGCTGAAGAGGAGGTACTGCTGGCCCACCACCACCAGAGGGCGCCCTGCCTGGAGTGCGGGCTCCAGGCACCGGAGGGCGCTGCCGCCTCACAGAAGCAGCCAGGGTGACAGCTGTCACCCATCACCTGAGACAGTTGATTCCAATCAACAGGGAGGTATATCAGCAGGATGGCATCTCCACCTCATTGCCGAGATATCGCCCTATCAAAGAGGTAACAATCTCCGCCCAAACGCGCTATTAACTACAGTTGTAATTCTTGTTGATTGTTTGTAGGATAGCTGACTACTGGACAACTCTTGGATAAGTACTCACCTTCCTACATTCCTTTATTGTTGTTGACGAGAGGTGGAGGTGGAATCTCCACCCTCCGTGTTGCTGGGTGCAGCCGCACCCACACCTGACTGTTTCTGTTCCTTGCCAGCAGTACCGGATCCGACGAGCGGAGGCAGTGGCCACCTGGGAGTTCGGGACTTGGCGGCTCCAGTATTCCCGGGGTTCGGTGGCAGAGGAAATCGGGTTGGTTCCGGTTCGACTTGGACAGACGTCTCCTATCGTCGAGCCTGCCCACACGACACCGTTGTAATTGGACTCTATTTCAATATTGTAACCGGCTGTGTTTGTTGTGCCTGTTTCACAACAGTAAAAACAGTGTTATTTGACTCCTCCATTGTCCGTTCATTTGCGCCCCCTGTTGTGGGTCCGTGTTCCAACACTTTCACAACACTTTCTTAGACTATAAGCATGCACTACTGGCTACAAAGCGGACCTATTACTCTGATTTGATCATCAAAAACAATAAGCATAACTCAGAGTTCTTGTTCGACACAGTGGCAACACTTATTCATGGACAACCACCTGTAAGTCCCTCTCCTTATACAGCACAAGATTTCTTGGATTACTTTGAGAAGAAAATAGATAACATTAGGTTAAACATATCCCAGCATGCCTTAACTCAGCCATGACACCCTGCTATTGAGATGGGTGCCATCTAGGGTTGCCACCCATCCCTTAAAATACAGAATTGTCCTTTATTTGACAATCAATTGTTACGTCCCGTATTGAATCAAAATTGTTTCGTATTTTCATAAATGTTCCCCACACACTCACACACTCATGAAAAATGAATAATGAACCAAATAAAACACAGGAAATATTAAGGGCTGCCAATGTCATCTCTGTACTTCGCCTGGGTCCTGTAGCGAGGACCCATTGCAAGGTACAGTGGATAGACCTCAGACTTTCACGTCTCCATTTCGGTGTGCCCACCTCTCTGGTTGACTGGCATGTCTACACCCAAAACGCCACCACATCTAAGGAAGCAAAAATGTTTTCAAATGTACAGACTTGAGTGGGAAGCGTCAAACCCCTGGCTTGACAGCGTTAGTGGCAATGGGTACAAGGCAAACTGTAGGCTAACAAGTATTTTTATTTTCTCTTAAAGTAAAAATGTCCTCACTTTAAAGATTCAAATTATTGGTCTGTTTTCCTTAATATTTATGTTTATTATTGCACACTTGAGTGACTGCATTAACAGTTTCATGTTAATAAAGCACTTAAAGCTTTAAGTATGACAAAACGCTTTTTTTCAAAATTAAATATATCACTCCTTGGGTAACGGTAGTGGCCCAGAGGAGCTGTGGTGGGCGTCTTTTATTTTAATTTCGGAAAGAAGGCAACCCTAGTGCCATTACTGAGGTATTACTTGGATTTACAGAATTTGATAGTATCTCACTGGGTGTACTGATGAAATTCGTAACTTCTACAAAAACCACAACCTGCTTATATGATCCTATACAAACAAAACTGTTTAAGGACCTATGGCCAGTCTTGGGCTGACTGTACTGGAAATGATTCAGTCATTTCCCATGTCTCCATGTGGAGACTTGAAAGTCTCCATGTGGAGACTGGGTGTGGTGGGGTGTTGCCCTGCTCTCGCTTAGATTGTCTCCTGATCTTGGACTTTGGTGTTTGGGATGGGTCCGGGGGAGTGGATGAGGGGCTGGGGTGGGGTCTTGGGGGGGGTCCTGTTGGCTTTGTTGGGGGAGTCTTGGACGTTGGGGGAGTCTCATGTGTTTCCTGGCTCGGGGGTTTTGGTCCCACCCCTTGTCTGGGGGCCGGATCCCACGCTTGTTGGGCTCAGTGGTCCATGCCTGGGCTTTGGGTTCTGTTGTGCTAGTTCCTTTGCCGCTCATCCCAGCCGCTGCTCGCTCCTCCCTTGGGGAGCCTTGGCCTAGATGGTGTGGTTCTGGGGCACCCCTTTTGATTGTGTTGAATGTTTTGTCTCCAAAGTAAAGGTCAAACAAAGTCAACATCCATTGGATTCTATGACATGTGACATATGTTACCTCGTAACATTAACTCAACTACTAATTTGCATCATTTTTTTTACCAAAAGTGGAGCAACTTTAACTTTTGACCATTGTACAAACTGACACTGACCTTTGTCACCATTTTTGCTGTTTTTACCCCATAACTCCTGATCATTCAGTCATAGATAGTCCAAACTATACCTTTTTGGAATTTTTACAATCAGACAAATAATGTAGTGTAGTTTTCAAAATGATTTGAGCATTTTTAATTTTGACCCCTGTGTAATTCTTCAATTGACCCCTACCTGGCCGCCTATTGAAAATTCAAGTGGCCAGTCGGTTTGTTCAGAAGAGTAATGTCTAAGGAGTATTTATGCCAGCTTTGGTGCTTGTATCACCATTTGCACGATTTTCCTCTAAATATTCTTTTAGCTGCTGCACTACTTGGTGGCTCACTTTTTATCATTTCACAGTTATTGCTGTTGCCACTTGTCTTACGTTCTTGTCTTCATGTTGACCCTTGTTCTGTCTTCATGTTGTTTTGGTGGTCGGCCTTTCCTGATAGAAGCTGTCTGTTGGCTTTGAGTAGGATGTTGTAAGCTGATCGGGAAGGGCGGATGAGGGTCACACATGCACACCACATTCACAACATACTATCTGTCTTGCAAGAACAAATTGCATATATGTGTATTTATGTATATAAATTGTCTGCATATATAGTAATAGTAAATATGCCAGACTGGCAGAACCGAGGGGAAAAAAAAGAAAAAACTAGAAGCACTCAGAGAGTGCAAACCTCCGCCAAAGGCCATGGAGTCACTGACACCATAACATCTCCACGCCGTGGAATCATTGAACCTAAAAAAAAATCTAACAATGTTTGCTCAGTAGTAAAAAAAGTTTCATCTGCTGTGACTGGATAGCGTGTATCCTTAGCGCTTGGCATCACAGTTTATTGCAACTTGTACCTTTCCCAGAAGCTACTGTCATCTGAGCACTGATATTGATATTGCATGTGATAATAGACAAAAACAAATAAGAGACAAAATTCAATTTATTATTCAACTAAACTGCAAATATATGAATTTTTTAACATTTATGAAACACTTCTCTAAACAAGGCCATAGGGTCACTGACCCTAAAGAGATTCCCTCCTTGGCACAGTGATCTATTTCTTTTTGTCTCTTTCTCTAAAATTGTATATAATAATCATTAGATTATTAATATATAAACAATCAAAATTCCCCCTATCCCGCAATGGTGAAGAATCCTTTAAAAAATTCCTGGATCCGGATCGTGATCCAGATCACCACTAAAATTTAATCACTTGTTCCTCTTGTCATTTCCAACCACTCCACAAAATCTCATCAAAATCCGTTCAAACCTTTTTGAGTTATCCTGCTGACAGACAGAGGGCTAACCCTAAACAAAAATAAATTTAAGAAATATTACAACTTGAAAACAAATGCACCCATGATGACAGGTGCAACTGCTTTATGCTAACTTTTAACATTGAAAATGCCATAGACATGCTAACGCGTTAGCATCGGGATCCGGATCGTGATCCGGATCACCACTAAAATTTAATCACTTGTTCCTCTTGTCATTTCCAACCACTCCACAAAATTTCAACAAAAATAAATTTAAGAAATATTACAATTTGAAAACAAATGCACCCAAACGTGATGACAGCTGCAACTGCTTAATGCTAACGTTTAATATTGAAAATGCCATAGACATGCTAACATGTTAGCATCAGGATCCGGATCGTGATCCGGATCACCACTAAAATTTAATCACTTGTCATTCCTCTTGTCATTTCCAACCACTCCACAAAATTTCATCAAAATACGTTCAAAACTTTTTGAGTTATCCTGCTGACAGACAAACAAACAAACAAACGCGACCGAAAACATAACCTCCTTGGCGGAGGTAAAAAAGAAAATATTCCACAGAGACAGATTACTGGGAATGCCCTTGCATGGTTGACATTATACCTGACCAGTCGTTCTCACTGTCTTTTGTACAATAACACTACCTCTAACCTTTCGGGACATGAAATTTGAGGTTCCACAGGGGTCCGTCTTAGGTCCCCTGCTTTTCTCCCTTTACATAGCACCCCTTGGGCACATATTGCGATGTTTTGGCATTACCTTTCATTACTATGCTGATGATACTCAGTTATACATGCCGATAACTGTTGGTAATCTCATCCACATAAAATCCTACTTGGTCCTTCTTGGTCCAGTGAGACATCGGCATCAATTTGACCAGCTAATGCTTAGCCTAGTGTGTCATACATAACACTGACAAAGTGAGGAACCTTGGGGTAATTTTTGATCCTACATTGTCCTTTAACCTCCATATTAGAGATAGCTTTCTTCCACCTGTGAAATATAGCCAAGACTTGTCCCATCCTGTCCATGCATTTGTTTCTTGATTGGATTACTGTAATGTTCTTTTTTCTGGTTTACCGCAGTCCAGCATTAGGGGTATCTTGGTTCAAAATGCTGCTGCCAGACTTTTGAACGGAAGCAGAAAGTTTGACCAAATTACGCCCATTTTGGCATGTCTTCACTGGCTTCCTGTCCCTATGAGATAAGATTTTAAGGTTCTGTTACGAACCTATAAAATTATTCATGGACTGGCACCTCCCTACTTAGCTGACCTAATTAAACCCTACGTACCGGCCCAGGCTCTGCATTCTCAGACTGGAGGACTGCTTTGTGCCCCTAGGGTGAATAAAAAGTCTGCGGGTCACAGAGCTTTCTCTTATCGTTTCCCTGTTCTGTGGAATGATCTCCCTGCATTAATAAAACAGTCAGATTCTGTCCAGACTTAAAACGCACTTATTTTCCCTTTCATATGGCTAGCATACTGGCATAGTATGTTACTGTGCTTTTCACAATTTTAAATTCATTTTATTAGGAAACAGAGTGTGCCATGACCTTAGCTTTATCTAAAGTCTGAGTCTTTTAGTGAAGCTTAGTGTAACGGAGGCCAGCAGGTGTCGCTGTGCAGATGTAGTTAGTAATCCTCACTCCCAACAGCTCAAAAGGATTCTCTGGTCACAAGGCCAGAGCCCTGGATTTTAGCCTTTTGGTTAGAGAGTCTGACTTCCATGCCGAGGATCGTGAGTTTGCGTCCCGAGGGGAGCGAATGGGCGGAGTCATAACAACACAACGCAGAGTGCAGCCACTACATTAGGGCTAGTGGCCAGCGATCACCTTAGCATTTCTTATGTTTTTCTTGTTGCTTAATGCTGACAAATTATATTGTATTTGTTGTCTTTCTGCCGCCTGATACCATTTTGTCTCTCTGTTTGAGGTGCGGCTCCATCCAGAGATGGGTGTGGATGTCTCCCCTGCAGACCTCCCGCCCTGTGCACCAGCATGGACTCCCAAAATTTCCTATATATTTGTATTGTCAGTTGTGTCAGTAGCAGGAACCAAGCAGAGGGTAACCCCTTTGAGTCTTGTCTCCTTGCTGTTTCTTCCTCAAATCATCAGAGGGAGTTTGTCCTTACCGCTTTCACCTCTGTGCTTGCTCTCGGGGTTGGTAAGATTAGGCCTTACTTGTGTGCCAAAGTTGCCTTGAGGCAACTTTGTTGTGATTTGGCGCCATATAAATGAAATAAATTTAATTAAGTGGATGGTTTGACATGGCCTGTTTTTCTCCCTTTTGTTTGAAATGGATGCGGGTGTGTATGTGTTTGTCAGTCTATCGTGGGGCCATATATGGACAGGCGTCCTGTCTAGGGTGTACCCAGCCTCAGGCCCTAGGACTAGTGTGCCTTAATTGAGAGAGTGGTGACATGACGAGTCGAAAAAAAAAAATGTGACTCATGGTGCCATCTTGGGTTCAAAGTAGCATTCGCTGTCAATCTGTCTGCATGGAAATCCAGCTATTTTATTTATTTATTCGCTGAAAATGATGAGTTGCTTGTGCATTTGGAAGCAAAAATAGACACAACAAGGGCGTCAAGATGTACAGATTCCCTTCAGATCCAAACAGAAGAAAAATTTGGGAAAATACAGTCAGCCATGTGGGATGGAAGCCGACATCATCGTCAAAGCTTTGAGAGGTAAATTTAATGTTCAGTCCCATGTACAGTAAAACTCACCTAAACAGTCATTGTCTTAATCAGATATTCGCAGTCACTGAACAAAAAAGTCCCAAAGTTTTTTATTGTTTTCCATGTAATAAACACCGGATATAACAGATTTTATACAACGGATTGTTCGCTCACATCTGATAACATGCCCCGTCCGATCGCAATGCATTTCCATTTAAGCCCCCAAGCAGTCTGGGCGTGCACAGTAACAAAGGTACAAATTAAAGTTCAGCTCTGACACTCACTGATTTGAGGAAAGTGGGACTGGAGTCATTTCTGTGATTAAAAGTCGGTGTTCAGACTGTGACCTGAAGCCTGACGTGCACCTGTTAAATCAGACACAAAAGGCTGTGATTTGTCACCTTTTTGCTTTTACTCCTTCGTCTGCCATCATGGTATAATAGTTTTTACAGTGCGCATGCTGATTACAAATGGATCAGAAAAGTCCACACATTTACAGCACAAAGTCAGTAAAAGAGGAAAATGTACAGCTAACCTTTGAATTGGATGTGATGATTGTAGAAAGAAAAGCTTGTTGAGGGTCAAATTAATCCATAATAAAGCATAATCCAGAGACTTTACAATTGTCACGCATGTCACTGTATGACACGGCGTTACAGAGCTGCAGCTACATAAATCAGGCTTTAAATTAATTACATAAATCATCATAAATTGTAAATTTATGTAAATGTGATAGCTTAACTATTTTTATATTTATTTTGATAGTACCTGTTCCTGGATGCATTGCTGTAAGTGCTTAAATGATTTTTAAAAATGTTGAAAAGATTAAAGGATCATTCAGTAGTGGCGCCACATTCTGAGTTGCCACCACTCTCTCAATTAAGGCACACTCCCTAGGCCTTCTGGGATAGGCTCCACCCCCCACCATGATCCTTAATTGGAGTAAGCTGGTATAGAAAATGAATGGGTGGATGTTTGAAATGGAAGCTGCTGTTGCATCCATGACAGAATTGTATAACGATCTGTTTCAGCTTGCACCGGTGTTTGAAATGCACAGACACATAATTGAGTAACTTTGAGGATTATTTTAAATACCTACTAATCTGTAAAAGGTGGCTAAAAAATGGTTTTGCCCAATGTAAGCCCTTTAAAATCATATTTTGCAAGATAGCAGAAGTAACACACAGCGATGCTCAGGAATGAATCCAATTTCAAATAACGCCACCTTGTCAGATCAAAAGGTTTAAAGTTCATAAAACACCATTTTAAAAGGTTTGTGCATCAACTCAAAAACAGTAGTTTCAGTTGTTTCTATTAAGATAAGAACATTAAAACTAATCCAGAATGTGTGATTCTGCTAAAACGTTACCAGAAGCTGGTAAAAATAGATAATGCAAGTTTATAATTCATTTATTTTGTCTATTCGTAATAAATTGAGCTTCATCTTTTGGAAAGCGATGATCAATCTATGTACACATGATCCTCAAAGATAGAAACTGGATCTGCTTTGAGGCATATGGAATAAATAATGCATTTGAAGACTATTATGCAACACAATGCATGTATTGTTTTGTTTGATTCTATTTTAATCATATTTATTTGGGCTGCAAGTACATTAAATAGAGGTGCCATATAGGGAACTCAAATATAAATAGCACTGAATAAATGAAGTATTCGAACAATAATCCCTTTTTATTTACCTTTAATAACGGAGGAAAGTGAGTCATTTGTGTGAAAATATTCTCTAAATTGTCAATTACTGACTGTATTACAGCATATGCAAACTATATATAAATCACTAAACTAAAGACAAAACTCTGTCTTCTTCAGCTTCTCCTGAGATTTCTTTTCATAACACAAATTGTGTCCAAAATCATAAAAATACTAACCCACATAATTTTTTTTTTCTGTAAAAACAGAAATGATGACTGAATTTGGAGACCACAATGTGACACTAGCGGTTCTTGGTTCGGACAAACCAGGCAGCTGCCCGGAGTGTCATTTTTTTCATGACACGTGGGAGCGGGGGGGGGGGGGGGGGGCAGCATGAGCTCTTAAAAAAAACATCTGCGTCACAAAGTGGTTATTATCGGGCGCCCCTGTTTGCTGAGGTGCACAGAACAGAAGCAGTGACAGTGAGAGGTTTGGCGGTTGTCTCCTGTGTTGTCCCCGGGGACAGGCGCTCTCCTTCCTGTGCACTCTGCTCTGCTTTGGCTCCGGAAGGAGCACCCTACTTCCGTTTTCCTGCTGCTCCACTTAGCAGGATCCTGCTGTCTGGCTCCGCAGCATCCCTCTCTGGCAGGGCAAAGTCCACTTAGGACGCAGCAGAACCAGAACTCTGCACCACATTTGTCTGAGGATCATCCAGCCAGCGCCAAAATGACAGGAAGAGGGTTTCTGAAATAAAAGGCATTTGAAAGCAGACAGATAGGGTGTAAGAAGGGGTTTGGATCTCACCAGAGAAGACGTCTGGGAGGACAGCCTGCCTATTTGAAAGGAGGGTTTAGAACTTGAGCTGCGTTCACATTACTAGCTGAAGTGACTTGAATCTGACCTTTTTTTGTGTGTGCCTGCATGTGATGCAGTGTACATTTTAACTAATTACAAGGTATATGTACTTAATGCAGGGGTGGTAAAACTTTTGCAGATTATTTAAAGCTAAGTATTTCCACATTTAGCCTAATATTTATAAACATCAAACTAAATATTTAGCTAAATGTTGAGACAAATATGCACCTTGATAAAACAGCTAATTGTTCCTCCCTGAAAGACAGATTAATAAAGTGTCTAATCACAGACATGCAGCATGTAAGGGCATGTTTATTCAAATTTGCAATTCATGGATGTTTTGCATAAGAGTTATGTTGGAGCCTGCAGGTTTTTTATGTCAATTTCATTTTCAGGGGCACTTATAAAATATAAAAAATAATAATAAAAAATTGCTGTTTTTGCAAAATTTTGTGGCTTTTTTTGTGGGGGGGGGGGGGGGGTGTTGGAGGTGGTCTTGCCTGGGAAGTAATTCAGTGTAGAACCACCCCTGCATGAAAGGTTATCATATGATCTCCATCAAAGTTGGTGGAATGATCAGTCTGATTAAGATAGTCTATTGAATTTCAGTGCATGTCCTGATCTCGATGTGGGTTTTGAATTATTTCATTTTAGGGCATTTTGATCAATCTTTCAAAACATTTTCGACTTTCAAATGACCTACATGAAACTGGGTTGAATAATCAACTTGATTTTGAATATCCCTTTAAATTTCAGTGCAGATCCTGATCTGGATGTGAATTCTAGATCCTTCCTTCATTTAGGTTATGTTTTCACCTATGTTTGCTTGTTTGTCTGTTTGTGAACAGCCTGTAACACACAATTTTTCATACATTTTTTTTTTTTAACAGAGGATTCATATCCTGATAGGCAAGAACTGATTAAATTTTCAAGGTCATAGGTTAAAGTCAGGAACAATCTTGGAAAATTGGAAAAATCACTATCCTTTAACACTGAACGCAGTTTCAAAAATTCATAACTGTGTTAAAAAAGATCAAATTTCTTTTATATTTGACAGCATTACGTAGGATGGTATCCTTTAGCGACTGACAAAGTTTGATCCAAATCTGATCCGGATTACAGATTTTGTGGCCATTTACATTTAACACTGAAAACCCCATTTAATGTATATTTTAGATTATATCTTAATCAAACGTGCCCCAACCACTCTCATATTTAAAAGTGAGGTGCAGACTGGCACTCACTATCACCTGACAAAGTTTGATCCGGATCTGATCCGGACTGTGGACATTTGAATTTAATATTGAGAAGCCCATTTATCAGGACTGGTGGTGGGTTGACACAGGACGCGGTTGGAGACCAATGTAGACTCACAGGCATAGTTGGTTTAGATGAATAAAAGGATTTATCTGGTAAACAGGCATTGGGTTCGGTACACAGGAAGTCAGTCATACAGGCAGAGGTAGCAGACATGGGGCACGCTGACATGTGGTCCATAAACCAGGCAGGGTTTGTTCACACAGCGTTGAGGAATAAAGCAGGCAAAACCAAGGCAGAGTCAAAAAACAGGCTGAGTTTAGGGTAATGGCGAGGCGCAGGTCCGAGTACACAAGCAATGTCGAAAAATACTAGAGAGCAAACAAGACATGAACGAATGGCGAGAGAGAGAACAGAGTCAACAATTGGGCAGTGAGCTGTGGAACTGTGAGGGTTTTAATTGGAGCAAACTAATGAGGGTGATGTGGAGAGGGTGTGTGGAAGGTTCTGGAAAGAGGTGTGGTTTAGTGAACAAAGAAGAGTGAAGAAAGGCAAGAGAGTGCGGGAGGGCAAAACAAAGCGGCACAAAGCAAGATAAGTAGGTGACAGAAAAGCTAACGGAATAACGTGACATGTTCTAGACAAACAATAATGTGTGAGCAAAACAAAAATGGGCAGAACTAAGGAATACTGTGACTAGTCTAAAGAGGAGAAAAAACAAGGATTATTAAACCAAACTAGGATGAAACAGATAGTGGCTGAGAATACAATAACTGATGAAGGCAACACAAACTATTGGTTAAACCGCAAATAAACAAAACCCAGTGAATACAGAATAAGGTAATATATAAAACAAGATACAGATAAACAGAAAATGCAATGAATAACAAATGGAACATAATATGATGAGCAATACCAAAAATAAATAATAACAAAAACCTGTGACTAAGCATTATACAGGAATGTGATAAGCAGAACTAAACTAAGACTAAAGGAACTTAAAAGACCCAGAGTGAACAAATACAAACTATACAATAAATGATAAGCAAAGAATGAACCAGTGAAGAAAGTGTAATACAAGGAAAAGCAACAAATAGTTGAATAACTGCAAACTAAATGATGAGGTGCTGAATGAAACTAGTGACTAAACAGTAAACAAAGTAAAAACAATAAACAGAACCAAACTGAGACTAGCATGATAAAGTATTAACATATGAAAAGCAAAAACAGAAAATCAGAGGAAATTATGCAAAGACTAGGATCTAAACTGTGAGCCGGGGCCGAGCATGACACCATTTGATTTGATTTGAAAACTGCCTCAATCACTCCCATTTGGGACACTGAGGTGCAAACTGCCACTCTCAATGCACAGACTAAGTTTGATTTGCATCTGCGCCATATTGCAGATTTAGCAGATATTTGATTTTAACATTGAAAAGCCCTTTTGATCTATATTTTGTATTATATTTTAGCATATGAAAAGCCACTTCTAACAGGACTTTGACCTTGAAATTTGTTTCCGAGGTAGAAATTTGTGGAATTAGAAACTAGTGTTGGCGGCGGTTCGCACTCTATGAGTACGTTGTTGTTGTTTTCTATGTACCAAGATGAGACTTTCGAGAAATTGATCAGTGTCCAAAAAAAAAAAAAAAAAAAATATGAAATTGATTTCCATGAAACTGATTAACATTATTAACACCCCATGGAATTTTGATGCTGACTGCAATCTGGAAGCTTTTTTTGCAATAACAAGGAAAAAAATGTTCTTTTAATTTTGAAATAGTTGTGAATAAATGCACCATCATTTATTAAGAGCTGCATCTGTGCCTGTGGAGCTCAGCACTTTGTTTTCCTGCTGATGTTACTGTTTCTGCCAGTTTATAGAAAACAAATCTGCTGCAGAAGCTCTAAATACAACAATACGACCATCATGTCACTGTATTTTTGTTTTTGCTCACAGTGAATCACGAGAAAAGCTCGAGGTAGGGCTGTGGGTACCACAGTAACCTCCTCCTCCTCCTGGTACTCTGACAGGGCCTGGCAGCTTTATTAATTAGACATGAAGTGACAGAATGAAACTGAATCAACATCTGAGACCACATTCAGCTCCGCACAAGTTTGCAGAAGAGCTGCTTTCACTGGAATGTTTGAAGAAAAGACCACGGCTGCACCTCAGCACCACATCTTTAAAATATGGAAATAATTTCAACGCACTCAGAGGAAGACTGTAATGAAAGGAAAAGCCATTAGCCCAGTATATAAGAACACAAAATGAGACGTAATAGTGTTTACAGTACAAATTAAAGTCCATATTTCCATGGCAGCAGCCCAGCGGAGCATTTTAGTACAACTTAATATTTGATGGTACTTCTTCCTGTAATAGAAGCCCTGAGTTCCAAATGAAGCAAGTGGGAGAAGATCAGATCACAGTTAGCTGGACATTACAGCACCCCAAGCATCAGCCACCACTTTTTTTTTGTGCTGATGTGTGAAAATCATTTTGCTGATGTAAAAGAATAAATACATATTATTATAGAAAGTGTGAAAGCTCAGATGAATATACGGGGCAGATGTAAAGATTTGCTTTTGAGGACTTTCTGACACAGACTGAGCTATGGGGCTGATTTGGGGATCGAGCCCCATCAAAAATATCCCACTCAGTGAAACAGCAAGAACAAAGCTTTTGAGGTTTTAGGGTGGGCATGACTACAGCTTCTGAAAATAAATATTTCTTTGAAATGCTCAAAACAGGTGCTTCACAAAATTATTCAATGTTTTGTGTTGGTTCATTGCTATCATGACACGCCTTGGGTCCAGGATGGCGATCACCCTGACCCTGGCAGACATCCAGTCTATCCCCACGTCTGTTGCAGCCAAATGAAAGGTGGACGTGTCTTTAGCCTTCTCCAGCCAATGGGGTCCTTAACACTGAAGCAGCTGGGTGCTGGATCAGGCCCAGACAAAAGTGACACATGGCTAATATCACTCCTGGCATCCCTCCACAATCCATCTGAGTCTCCCTACATAACCGTTCATTTGACACAAAGTCATTCCAGCGATAACCAAAGATCCTCTGAAGAAGGCAAGTACGATATCCAGTCATCACCTTACATCACTGTCTACTGTCTAAGATTCACTCCTATCCAGTAAGACAGTCCCTCTCCTACAAAGGAATGGCATTACCAGATACCTCTGTCCAGCGATCTCATCACTCCATTCTAGGTGTCTCTTGATCTCAAAGGACAATGATCCAAAGCCATGAAGGGAATCTCTCTCCAGGTTTGACACTTTCACCAAACCTAGGAAGTCAGTGAAAGCTGAGATCTTCATGTTGATCCAGGACAATCACAAACCCAGATTCTCAGATTCCTCACTCATCTTCTTAAGGACTGCAGTCAGGATTTTGTAGGATTATGTAAAAATCAAAACGTCAAGGTCTGTAAACCTGTCCAAAGGCAGCTATGTCGCTGATCTCCACAACCAATAAACACCCAGTCTGTGCATGCATTGAATGGTGTAGGAGGCAGAACACATCCCTGATGAATGTTAGTATTCACAGGAGAAAGTTCCATATTTTGCCCCGCTTTGCACGGCACTCACAGTACCTGTGTATAGGGTACCCATGATGTCCAGCATCATCTTGGTGTTCCTTCAAGTTCTCAGGATATTCCAGGAAACAGTCTAGTCACTGTGCTTTAGAACTTCCAGCATAGATAATCAAGATAAAGTTTGGAGACTTCCTGATTACATCTGTAATTCTGGTTTCCACCTTTTCAGAAACATAGCCCTAAACCAAACCCAAACCCTCACCCTACCGCGCCTTCTGAAGCCAAGATAAAACCCAATATGGTGTGATGTGAAAACAACCAGTCAGTTTGTCACTTGAAGAGTTTAATTAAAATCATGGCGAGTTTAAATCTTTTCTTCCAGGCCTCATATGAAGCCAAATTTGAACATCGTTTTTGTTGAAGACAAAGGTGCCCCATGGGCATGTAAACTTCAGCGCATATTAAATATCCATCAATCAGACACAAATCAAAAGTGTAATTGTTGTTGTGCACAGAAGAAGAAGGAGGAGGCAACTGTCAACTCGTTTAGAAAGAGTGATGAGAAACAGGGAGCTGCAGGGAAAACACAGCATCACAAAGATCTAATTACTTTCTTCCGCACATCCTCCACAATTACGATCCAGCTGCCTCGTCAAATCACCGGCTACGTTGATAAGAAAAATGTCACCAGCTACAACTGTGTTACACAAACACAAACTAGATGGAAAAAATCTGTCTGCAGCTTGATTTGATTTACAAAGGTTCAGGAAGATTTATTAAAAGCAAGTTTTTAATAAAACCTGATGAAGTAGTAGGTGTGACCTTAAACACTGTGATCACTGGGGGAAAAAAGACAAATTAAAGAGCAAACTCTTAAAATGTTTCATGAGTTATGTCGGGGTTTTTCATTTTATCGCCATACAAATATTTATGTAAATCAGCTGTTTCCAAAAAACTCCTGACCTCATCAACTGTGCATGTATGGGCGGAGCTACTACACATGCATGCCATTCAAAATGGATGTGTTTAACTGAACCAAACCGTAAACATGGCCAACTGTCAAACACAAGATCAATAAATAAACCAATGTGGTTTGGAAACTGGCTAACAGTAGCGCTGTACCCACATGCAGTCAGCTGCTAAAATACAGTTTTCACTCTCTGGATTCTCGACATTATATTTGGTTTGTGAAGAACCTATAACTTGCCCCACTAAATCTGTCTTTGTCTTTGCTGTCTTTGCTTTTCAAATATCACATAAGCAGTCTAAATTGAATGCAAACCAAAGTTCCGAAACAACATAACTCATCTCAAATAACAGAACCTCCACCACTGGATGCCTTCACAAAAATGGCAGAGGTTCCCAATGTCATTATTTAACATGTTCTTCTGATCACAACATTTTGATAGATGCGCATTATTCAGACCACACAAAAGCAACAGGTAACTTAAACTGGGGTTGTCAATGCATATACGAGGTCTGTGAGAAAAATAACGTACCTTTTTATTTTTTTCAAGAACTACATGGATTTGAATCACGTGCGATTACATCAGCCAACCTTGAACCCTCGTGCGCATGCGTGAGTTTTGTCACGCCTGTCGGTTACGTCATTCGCCTGTGGGCAGGCTTTGAGTGAGGAGTGGTCCACCCCTCCCGTCGGAATCCCTTTATCTGACAACTTCCTGAGAGACTGGCGCTTTGCTTTATCAAAATTTTTTCAGAACCTGTGAGGCAGATCGAAGTGGACACCATTCGAGAAATTCAGCTGGTTTTCGGTGAAAATTTTAAAGGCTGATGAGAGATTTTGGAGTGTTACTGTCGCTTTAAGGACTTCCCACGGAGCGGGACATCGTGCTGCACTCTGAGGCACCGTCATCAGCCTGTTTCGAGCTGAAAACCTCCAAATTTAAGCCTCTGTTGACCCAGGACGTCGTGAGAGAACAGAGAAGTTTCAGAAGAGCTCGGGATCAGCAATTTATCTAGACATTCCACTGTTAAAGGAGATTTTGTAATGAAAGACGTGCGGACGGATTGGCGCGTCGGCAGGCAGCCAGTGCAGTGCGCTGCCACAGGAAAAACACCTCCGTGTTGATAACCCTTTGTAAAAACCAGGCAGCTTTTGATGGCTTTCAGTAGAGTGAGTATCTGAGAAATTGTTTAACAGCTGGACATGTTCCAACTTGTCCTTAAGGCTTCCAACGGAGGTGTTTTTCCTGTGGTGGCGGCCGTGCCGGCTGCCTGCCGACGCGCCAATCCGTCCGCACGTCTTTCATTGCAAAATCTCCTTTAACAGTGGAATGTCCGGATAAACTGCTGATCCCGAGCTCTTCTGAAACTTCTCTGTTCTCTCACGACGTCCTGGGTCAACAGAGGCTTAAATTTGGAGGTTTTCAGCTCGAAACAGGCTGACGACAGCGCCTCAGAGCGCGGCGCGACGTCCCGCTCGGTGGGAAGTCCTTAAAGTGACAGTAACACTCCATAATCTCTCATCACCCGTTAAAATTTTCACCGAAAACCAGCTGAATTTCTCGAATGGTGTCCACTTCGATCTGCCTCACAGGTTCTGAAAAAATTTTGATAAAGCAAAGTGCCAGTCTCTCAGGAAGTTGTTAGACAAAGGGATTCCGACGGGAGAGATGGACCACTCCGCACTCAAAGCCTGCCCACAGGCGAATGATGTAACCGACAGGCGTGAAAAAACTCGCGCATGCCCACTAGGGTTCAAGCTTGTCTGATGTAATCGCACATGATTCAAATCCATATAGTTTTTGAAAAAAATAAAAAGGTCCAATACTTTTCTCACAGACCTCGTATTTGCCATAATATTGATGTTGACAACTACTGTGCAATCATCCAGAACCATCACCATTGATGGGAGTCCCAACCACTTTACACCATGGACTCCATAGCGCATCCACATATCATTAAGGGTTAAAAATAGTACTTTCAAAATCTAAAACTCATTCAATTTGGTACACACATGAAATGGAGGTGCATTTTTGAGGAGACATTCTGGTCATGGAACCAGATGTTTGAGGATCCTTCACGCCCACGTCCAGCAATATTTACAGTGTATCCAGAAAGTGGAACAGCCTTCCAACAATTATATGAGACAGTCCCACCCTGAGTGCTTTTAAAAATGAGCTTAAAAAATGGCTCAAAAACAATCAAACCTGTCGACACAGGTGAGATGCATTGTACGAGTACATAATCTCATGTTTTGTTTTAATTTATTCATTGTAATTATTGTTTGTTGTTGTGTGTCTGAGGACTACAGATGGAAAGTAGCTTTTAGCTAAATCTGGCATATTTACACTAAGACATGAAAATGTAGAAAGTGTTCATTAATGTGCATTGTCCTCATCAAATAAACAAGAAAGAAAGAAAGTAAGTATTCCCAGCAATTCACTTTTTCCAAATTTTATGTTACAGTCTTATTCCTAAATGGAGTAAATTCACTTTTTTCCCCTCAATATTCTACTCACCACACCCCATAATGACAACATGAAAAGTTTTTTTCTTATGAAATTTCAGGTACATACTGTTTCCAATGATCATCCTTGAGATGATTATACAGCTTAACTGGGATCAACCTGGGGTAAATTCAGTTGATTGGATATGATTTAGAAAGACTCACACCTGTCTACATATAAGGTCCGACAGTTGACAGTGTATGTCAGATCACAAACCAAGCATGAAGTCAAAGGAATTGTCTGTAGACCTCTGAGATAGGAATGTCTCGAGAGGACAAATCTGAGGAAGGGTACGAAACATTTCTGCTGCTTTGAAGGTCCCAGTGAACACAGTGGCCTCCATTATCCATAAATGGAAGATGTTCAGATCCATCAGGACTCTTACTAGAGATGGCCGTCCGTCTAAACTGAGCGATCTGAGGGAGAAGGGCCTTAGTCAGGGAGGTAATCAAGAAGCCGATGACCACGCTGTCAGAGCTCCAATGTTCCTCTGTGGAGACAGGAGAACATTCCAGAAGGACAACCATCTCTGCAGCAATCCAACAATCAGGCATGTATGGTAGAGTGGCCAGATGAGAGCCACTTCTTAGTAAAAGGCACATGGCAGCCCACCTGGAGTTGGAAAAGGCACTTGAAGGACTCTTAGACCATGAGAAACAAAATTCTCTGGTCTGATGAGACAAAGATTGAACTCTTTGGCATCAATGCCAGGTGTTTGGAGGAAAGCAGGCACCATCCCTACAGTGAAGCATGGTGGTAGCTGCATCATGCTGTGGGGATGTTTTTCAGTGGCAGGAACTGGGAGATTAGCAGGATTGAGGGAAAGATGAATGCAGCAATATGCACAGACATCCTGAAAACCTGCTCCAGAGCGCTCTTGACCTCAGACTGGGGGACGAATTATCTTTTAGCAGGACAATGACCCTAAACACAGAGCCAAGATATCAAAAGAGTGTCTTTAGGACAACTCTGTGTATGTCCTGGAGGGTCTTCTAAACCACCTTAGTGATGTGACTTCCTTGCTTGGCCGGCAGGAACTATCATTTAGAGGGCATGATGAGAGTAGTGAATCATCCAAAGGGAATTACAGAGAGTTCACAGAAACATGATCTAAATATGACTCTGTCCTGGCCACACAATTCCAGTCATCAGCTGTGTTTTCTGGTACGTCTCATTCTATCCAAAAATGACTTGATCTCTGCTCTTGCAGCCACTGTTTCTGATGAGATCAGAGATGAAATTCAGGCTGCTCCCTTTTTTTGGATGGCAGGTGGATGAAACAACTGATACTGCTTGTCGTGCCCAACTTTCTGTCTTTGTTGGCGATAGTGTAGCTAAAATTCAGGAGCGCTTTATTGTTTTTCGTTGTTGTTGTTACTGAGGCGCGAGATGCTCAGTCTGTTTTGAAGTATTAAATGAATGAATGCAGGGCTACAGTTTGGATAAACTTGTGGCACAGACATACGATGGGGCTGCTGTCATAGCTTCAGCCCTCAATGGTCTGCAGGCCAAAATGAAGGCAGCTGCCCCCAGTGCAATGTTTGTGCATCGCTGTGCACACAGATGTAACCTGGTGTTGTCACGAGGTGCCAAATGCTTGTCTGAGTGCAGAATATTTTTTTCATCACTCTCTGGGTTTGCCACATTTTTCTCCAAATCCACAAAGAGGGCATTTTTCTTCAGTTTGCAGGCTCTTCAAGGTTGCCCAGAAACGCTCCTACTTGAAGGAGATCCACATCATGGTTAGTGAGCACTGTGGCAAACAATTATGATGGTCTCCTGCAGACTTTTTATAACATCATTGCACATAAGATGATGGATGATGACACACTGGATTGTGCCAAAGATTTTGTAATGAAACTGGAGGATTTCGAGTCTGTGTTCATGTTGTAAACATATGAACAAATCTTGTCAGAGACTGATGTGGTCTTTGATATCGTCCAGCAGAGGGCCATGGATGTTCTCCACCACAAGAAAAGAATTGACTCTCTTGTTGCTTTTTTCAAAGAGAAGAGGTCAGAGGGGGATTCCCAAGCTGATGCCAAAGCAGCAGGTCTCACATCCGACTGATGAGATGAGCCCATGAGAAAGCGCCGTCTCTCCCAATTCCAGGATCCCCAGGAGCGCTACAGAAATCTGTATGGCCATCCTTGATAATCTTGTGGAGCAGATTCCTCGATCTTTTTGAAAATTTGGAAAGTTTGTGTTTCAGGGAATGAGTCAATCCAGGGACGTGTGATGACATGAGAGAAGTGTTTCTAGAGGAGGCATTCCAGAGTGTCCTGAAAAGTTAAGGAAAAAGAATGGAGGGCAGAATTTCATATAAATAAATTGACAAATTTTCTGCTGTAAACCGACAATGAGCTTCCCCTCTTTGAAAGACCAGTAGCCACCACTGATGTAAATGCTTACGTATATGTGATTTTGTAGTTTTGTATTTTTAATACATTTGCAAAAATTTCAAAAAAGCTTTTTTCATGTTGTCATTATGGGGTGTTGTGAGTAGACATTTGAGGGGGGGGGAAATGAATTTACTCTATTTTGGAATAAGATTGTAATGTAAACTGTGGGGGAAGTGAAGCGTTGTGAATACTTTCGCATGCACTGTAGAAGTAGTTTTTATTTAATCTCTCATTACTCTCATGACCCATTTTAAATTTTATTTGTGTCCAACCTAAAAATTTTAGTTTCTTTGACTGTTCAACTTTTTCTGCCAGTGGCTCCAAAGCCAACAAGGCGATTGCAGTGAAACTTCTTGATATTCATGACGAGCCCGTCTTTCTCTGCACCTCACCACTTCAGGCGTGACGCTTCCATGTGCTTGAGTAAGGAAGGCGTGCTCAACTTGCATGCATAATTGATCACTGTGTTAGATGAAAGTCGGATATGCCTGTGTGTACAATGGGAGGCGGAAAACGTTTCCATTTGGCCGGACTCTAATGTGAAAGGAAATGGACTGCCACTTATCGCAGATGTACTGTTATGGATATCTTGTTTGTTGGGTGAAGCTGCTCTGGCTGTTACTAAAATGAATGCACAACGGTCAAAAGGTTAAGAGGGGAGCATTTATAAATAGGACTGTATATTGGAGCCATAAGTATGAGTTTCAAAGACTTATTTAATTAAGAAGAGTGATTACCGTCCGTTTCTTCAATTCAACCCAACAACATCACAGATCGCTGCATTTTAAACTGAAAAATAAAAGAAAAGGAGGAGGGTGGTTTGAAAGTTGCTGCACACATGAGCAACTTTCTCCATCACCTCAGTGAGGTGAGGTCCCATGAATTTGTCAAAACTGTATTCCAAATGATGGGGTAAAGGTGGGGCTACTGAAAACCCTGAGGAGGGCTCCAGTCCTACCAAGCCCCCGCTGTGGAGCAGCCTATGTCCTGGAAAGTGATCATAAGAAAAGAAAGTGATGAAAGGAATATTTTGATTCTATGACGGAGTATGACAGCCACATTAAGAAAACATAGTGGGAAGAAGACGTTTTTTAAATTTATTTTGTGTTTCAAGAAAGAAGTCAAAACGTCGAGAATTAAACTGAAATGTTGAACAAAGCTGAAATACAATTTTGACAATAAAGTTGAAATGTTGAGAATAAAGTTGAAATAAAATTTAAAGGATAACGTTGAAATGTCGAGATTATATTTAACATTTCAAGATTAATGTTAAACTTTAAGTTACCCAAAACTCTACAAAATGTCTTGTAAATGATGTGATGAAATTGGACATCAGAATTGGTTTCAGTAACAAGGACATCCTTTTTCTTTTAGTACATAAACACAATGAGGTGGTAGTCGTAGCATTGCTAGCTTAGTGGTTAGCACTGTTGCCTCACAGCAAGAAGGTCGTGCGATTGATTTCCACATGTGGCCTTTCTGTGTGGAGTTTGCATGTTCTCCCCGTGTTTGCGTGGGTTCCCTCCGGGTGCTCCGGCTTCCCCACACATCCAAAGACATACAGGTTAGGTGGATTGGAAACTTTAAATTGTCCGTAGGTGTGCGTGCAGGGATGAATGTGTTTGTTTGTCTATATGCGGCCCTGCGACAGACTGGGGTCCTGCCAGGGTGTACCCCGCCTCATGCCCTATGACTGCTGGGATAGGTTCCAGCACCCCCATGTCCCTTAATTGGAGTAAGTGGGCATAGAAAATGGAGGGTTGGATAGATAATAATAATATTGTGCAGAAAGTTGAGTCTGTTCCAAAGAAGAAACCACAAACTTGGAAAAAGTGTCAGTTTTCTTGACATTTTGATTTTATTCTTGAATTCAAACACTTAAAAAATTGATTTAAAAAATTGTTTTCTTATTTACCACCACCCCTACCCCCCACCCCAACACACATGCGTAACATGGCCCTAATACTCCTTCATACAAGTCAGATGTGGCTATCTTCCATAGTTACTCCTGCTCATCTTATTTCCAGCTCCCCACTCATTTCCTCTGAAAAATCTTTGGGCCGTGACAACTTGAAATCAATTCGTCACGGCCCAAAGATTTTTCTTCACAATGATTTTTCCTGCTCGGTTTTTGCCCCATATGGAAAAAGCCTGCTGAAGTGAGCAGGTTTCCGCTTAATTTGAGTTTCACGTCTATCTGCGCTGCTGATGGCTGCAGAAATAATGTGATAAAGTGCCGCTGGCCACTGTGGCCCCTGTACTCTAATAAAGGGATTCCGCATTGGCAGAAGAGTTAAATCTCTTCTTTGCTGGCTTTGAGACTGTGACACCAGGAGCAGCCACATCGCTACCGGTGTCCGGGAGCAACTGCACAGTGAAGGAGCACAAGGTGAAGTGCACGCTGAGCAGTGTCAACCCATGCAAAGCAAGCAGCCACAACAGCATTTCCGAGGCGCTGAAAGACTGAAGACCAGCTTGCTGGTATTTTCACCAAAATCTTCAACCAATTCCTGACACAGTCTGCTGTCCTGTCATGCCTGAAGACCTCCACCATTGTCCCCCTACCAAAGAAATCCCCCATAACCAGCCTCAGTGACTCACACCGGTGGTGATGAAGTGGTTTGAAAAACTTTTTAGAAGTCACATCATGTCTTTCATAACCCCCACTTCAGACACATACCAATTCACTTACAAGGCCAACTGGTCAACAGAGGATGACGTGACCGCTGCCCTCCACACCACACTGACCCACATGGAGCAACAGGGTAGTTACTCCCTTCTTCTCTTCGTGGATTATAGTTTAGCATTCAGCACCATCCTCCCCCATGACCTCAGGAGGAAACTGCTGAACCTAGGTCTACCTTATTCCACATGTCTTTGGATTAAGGACTTTCTGTCAGATTGCTCACAAAGAGTCAGGATTGGCCCCCATATATCCACAGCTCTCACACTCAGCACTGGTTCCCCTCAAGGCTGCGTGCTGAGCCCACAGCTCTTCACCATCTATACCTCTGACTGCACCCCCAATCACACCAGCAACAGCTTCATTAAGTATGTGGATGATGCCACAGTGGTAGGCTGTATCACTGGAGAAGATGAGTCCTCCTACCGGGATGAGGTGGAACAGCTGACGGTGTGGTGTAGAGAAAATATCCTGCTCCTGAACACATCCAAAACCAAGAAGCTTATCATAGACTTCAGGAGAAACAAAAAAGACATTCAGCCCATTATCATTGAGGGGACCTCTGTGGAAAGGTTTGTATTTGCTCTGAAAGGTTTGCACCCCGCTACAATGACAATAAAGAATCTGTATCTGTATTATTGTCCCTGGAGGCCATCGGGGGGCAGCAGGAGCTGTTTTTTTCCCTGAACCGTCAAACTGTCATTTATTGACCAGCCGTGAGATAACTTTCTTTAAAGCCTGACTATGTATGAATCATTCAGCTCCTGCAGCTTAGCATCACTCAGAAAGCAAACGAGGCAAATGTATAATGCCACAGATGAGGAAATACAATTTAATAATGGTAGATTGAGAAATTAACATGTTCAAGAGGACATACTTGGAAATAAATGCTTCATTCACACCCATCCTATCTGAAATATGCAGAATACGTCACTGTGTTTGTGTTTAAATTTGCAAGTCATGCTGCCATTCTAAGCTAACACCCCTCATACAGCTACAAACTTAAAATATCACACCAACAAACAATGTTTTATTCTAATGCTTCAAACGTAACACTGCTTACTCTAACAAACCTTCACCTCTCGCTTGTCTCCACGTTTTAGGTTTTAATTTAGCCACTCTTTATGCTAACTGAGTAGCTGGCCAACATGGCAACCCAAAAATTGGTCTCTAATAAGCGAAATGCGCAGCACACACACATGCGTGGGTCAGACGGGTTCAAAAATTCCAGCTACCAAACACACACCGATACCACTGAATTTCGTATACGGTAGTGTTAGCGAACTGTGAAAGTTAAAGCTTACAGGGAATGTTTCAAAGGCTTTAAGCCTTAAGCAATGCTTACAATGATAGGTGTGCATTGTGCTGTTTTCAAATGCTCGAACGGAATTTATAGGCTTGAAAAGTGGCTGAAAACAGATGATTGCAAGGCTCTGCCGAGTCCACACAAAGGCGGAAAGAAGAAGAAATGTGGTTGTAAACCTCCGTTCATTCTACACAATTTTCCCACAGAAAAGAAATATCCAGACGGACGTAAAAGATGGACAAAAATTTTAGTTTCTTGCACACATTTTGTCAATATCCTGAAACCGTGCCGAATTATAATGTGGTTGATGGCGCCGTTTTTGTGCATTGGCTTATGACTGTAATATTACACAATATTACACGCCATGAATGACATGGCGTGTAATATTGTAATATTGACATGTTCAATAAATAAACTGTATGCATGCACATATCATTGTATGTCTGTCAACTTATCAAAATAAACGTGACACCAAAGAGGTTATATGTGAGACCCACCTTCCTTGTAGTCATTACGAAGCTGGTGGAGTAGCAACTTCTCATCCCTGCTTAGTAAATATTCTGTAATATCCACAATTTCAGACCCTGGACTTCAACTAACCATCCGTCAGTTGCCTTCAAGGGGTCAGAAATTGTCCAACTATCAACAAGGACTGGTAGTCATTTTCGGCGGCAGCTCTCTCTTCTTACAAAGCTTACAAAAACGCTTTAAATCGTCAACTTTCCAGCGGTTGAAATGGTCGAAATGATAGCACTCCTCACTGCTTTCCGTCGTCTTTGAATGTGGATTGGTAGCCGAAAAATTTAGCGTACCCATAATGCACCGCATGGCCCGAGATGTGCACTTCGCTTATTTGTGGCTACACTAATGGTAACTTGTTAACAACAGCTGGAGCCATCGATATTACAGTATCAGCTGTTTGTAATTCTGTAATCTTTAGAAAAAAAGAAAACAGCTGAAAGTTTTCACCAAGTTGTAATTTTTTTCAGAGCGATTCCTTAATGTGCTCTGTTCTCATTTTCACAGATATTCATCCCGTATATCCATGGATCCGTATATCCAAGTTGCCCACAAATGTGATCTAGCAAGCAGTTTAATATAATGTGCTAGACTTGTCCCATGTGATGTGTAAAAACAACTGTAGCTTGATTGTACAATAACTTTAACACAAACTTGGCACTTCCAGATTCCTAAAGTCAACGTTTGTGACGTTAAAAAAAAAAAAAAATTGAACATCTTGAAAATCCCAGCACGGCACCATGACAGGCTATCAACACGGACACTTTCTTGAACCCTCAAAGGTAGTGGTGTCCAAAGACATTCCAGAAAGGAATGGACAATGGACCAAGAGGTGGAGTCAGTGGTTGTGAAGAAAGCCTGCACCCTCTTGGCTCTTTCTGGAATGTCTTTGGACACCACTGGCTTCAAGGGTTTGGGGACGTGTCCGTGTGTACTGCTCGAAGGTTTACCAAAGTATGGACATGGTTTCCTAGAGCACTGGTTGTAGTGTTGGCAAAACAGGAATAAAAATGGAATGTTTTGAACAAATGCCTGAATGCACTCTTAAGGTAAGACATTTGTTATCATTTCATTCATGTGACTTCTGGAGACACTTTTTTCTGTGCCATACTTAATGATGGTGTGGACTTTAAAGTCAAGACTCAAATGTGTCACTTGGCCCCTGAGCTGCCTGCTTGAGACCCCAACCATAAGACCTCTGTATCTCTAAAACACTGCCTCTGTCCACTCATAGCACCTTCAGTTATTTGATAAAACCAGGTAATAGCACCCATGAGTGTGAAAACAGTAGGATCTACAGGAATCTGACATTTGTCCACCATGACCTCTGACAGACCTTGCCAGAGCAATTGCAGAATCCAATGAGGTGTGTGCCCAAATCAAATTGAAAGCCAAATTCATTAGCCTTGACCATTTCCAAAATGAATTATTTTAGGGCCATTTTGGGGTCAACCTTTATTGACATACCAAGTTTGATAGAAATTAGTACAAGGACCTGGGAAGAGGGGGCCAACATACAGACAGGCAGAGGCAGGCACAACTTTGACCCGAGGGATTGACCGGCAAACAAATCCTTTAAGGTCAATTCTGGGTTTGATCATCACCCATGTATCAATATTTGGCAGAAATAAAGCAAAGGACCCATGAGGATTAAAGTAACAAACAGACGATAGTCTGACATACGTAAATGTTGCTTTTTGAAGGATCAATCTGCATTTTAAAAACCTACTTAAAGATGCGGGGGTTTGCTCTGTAAAGGCTAAGAACAATCAATCAAGATGACAGCACAGTGATCTCGAAGAAAGGGTTTATTGAGTGACGTGGTTGAATCACTGTTTTCTGTCTCACAAGTACATTTTTTGTTTGTTTTGCAACAACACTGTGTCTAAGATATTGACATTTGACATTTATGTTTTTCTTTCCGAGTCCAGACTTGTCCGCCAGTGTATTCTCTTCCATAAATCCATATAATCTGCAGTTGTTCACCAGGGATTGGATGGATAATGCATTAGAGGCTGCAGATGGAGGTTGGAGGCTGTGGGCTTTGGAGAGCAGTCCACTGGCTTCATCCATTAGCTTAATGTGTTGTTCTCCACTAAATAGTCATTCCACAAAACCTCTGTGGCTGCTTTCTTTTCGTTCTCTGTCGTCTTCGGGGAGATGAAGCTGAAATCCTTCTGAGTATAACTGAGTAGAACTTTGGAATGTCATAGGACTAGGGCATAGGAGTAGATCTCGAGGTCTGGGGTAGGACCATGCCTACATGGGGGCGCGGCCACAACTACTAAAGAGGGCAAAAAGGACACGAAGTACCCAGATATCCAATACAGCGTGTGTGTTGAATTAACAAGATTTATCCAACTACATACATATGTCGTATGTGGTTGTAATGGAGAAATGAATTAAAACTTTATTATAAGTCTTTACATTATCTGTTGTATTTGTATTTGATGCATAAAAAAAACAAACAAAAAAAACAATGGGCTTACATGGATCATAAATGCCGTACCTTCCTGTTTTTGGTTCGCTTTTCAATTAAAATAATGTTATTAATTAACTTAGAATAAAGAAAGTTCAATTTCTTCCCTTCCTGGCAGAAATAGCGGGGTTTCGGGATCATAACACTCGGTCATTATAATGACGTGGAAACACACTCGTGACTCGATCATCTCTAAACACAGCACGGTGCATCATGCAATGTAAATAAATTCACGGATAAATCCTCGTGATGTTGTTGTCCCAATATCCTAATGACATGAAATTTCCAGCTTGCCACAAAATAATGCTCACTGCATCCTCTGGAGCTGACCGTGAGATTAAAGAAACTGAATGCATACATGCCTTTAAGTAAAATCCAATCCAAGTAAAATTCATCTGAAAACACGACAGCACTATCACACCGTGTGACTTACAGCATTGAACTGTCTTGTAAACTGTCAATTCAAACATCGCTTTTTTCCCTCTTTGGTAATGGCAGCACATGCTCCTTGACAGCACATGACCAGGCGTGATGCTGCCCTCTAGATTCACTATATCCAAGTCTATGGGTACAGCTAGAAGGTCAGGTAGGAATGAAATTATAATTACAGTGGGGCCAAAGAGTATTTAGTCAGCCCCTGATTGTGCAAGTTCTCCTACTTAGAAAGATGAGAGAGGTCTGTAATTTTCATCATAGGTACACTTCAACTATGAGAGACAAAATGAGGAAAAAAAATCCAGGAAATCACATTGTAGGATTTTTAAATAATGTATTTGTAAATTATGGTGGAAAATAAGTATTTGGTCAATAACCAAAGTTCAACTCAATACTTTGTAACATAATCTTTGTTGGCAATGACAGAGGTCAAATGTTTCCTGTAAGTCTTCACCAGGTTTGCACACACTGTAGCTGGTATTATGGCCCATTCCTCCATGCAGATCTCCTCTAGGGCAGTGATGTTTTGGGGCTGTCGCTGCGCAACATGAACTTTCAACTCCCTCAACAAATTTTCTATGGGGTTGAGATCTGGAGACTGGCTTTTCCACTCCAGGACCTTGAAATGCTTTTTATGGAGCCACTCCTTTGTTGCCTGAGCAGTGTGTTTGAGATCATTGTCATGCTGGAAGACCCAGCCACGTTTCATCTTCAATGCTGTCACTGATGGAAGGAGGTTTTGGCTTAAAATCTCATGATACATGGCCAGGTTCATTCTTCCCTTAACACGGATCAGTCGTCCTGTCCTCTTTGCAGAAAAACAGCCCCAAAGCATGATGTTTCCACCCCCATGCTTCACAGTAGGTATGGTGTTCTTGGAATGCAATTCAGCATTTGTCTTCCTCCAAACATGACGAGATGAGTTTTTACCAAAATGTTCTATTTTTTTTTAAAACTCATCCACATGATATTCTCCCAATCCTCTTCTGGATCATCCGTATGCTCTCTGGCAAACTTCAGACGGGCCTGGACACGTACTGGCTTAAGCAGGGGGACATGCCTGGCACTGCAGGATTTGAGTCCCTCTCTGCGTAGTGTGCAGCCTTTGTTACTTTGGTTCCAGCTCTCTGCAGGTCATTCATCAGGTCCCTCTGTGTAGTTCTGGGATTTTTGTTCACCGTTTTCATGATCATTTTGACCCCATGGGATGACATCTTACGTGAAGCCCCAGAACGAGATTATCAATGGTCTTGTATGTCTTCCATTTTCTTACAATTGCTCCCACAGTTGACTTATTCACACCAACCTGTTTGACTATTGTAGATTCACTCTTCCCAGCCTGGTCCACATCTACAATTTTCTTCCTGGTGTCCTTCAACAGCTCTTTGGTCTTGGCCATGGTTGAGTTTGGAGTGTGACTGTTTGAGGCTGTGGACAGGTGTCTTTTATACAGATAACGAGTTCAAACAGGTGCCATTAATACAGGTAACAGGTGGAGGACAGAAGAGTTTCTTAAAGAAGAAGTTACAGGTCTGTGAGAGCCAGAAATCTTGCTTGTTTATGGGTGACCATATACTTATTTTCCACCATAATTTACAAATAAATTCTTTAGAAATCCTACAATGTGATTTCCTGGATTTTTTTTTCTCATTTTGTCTCTCAAAGTTGAAGCATACCTATGATGAAAATTATAGACCTCTGTCATCTTTCTAAGTAGGAGAACTTGCACAATTAGGGGCTGACTAAATACTTTTTGACCCCACTGTGTGTGTGTGTATATATATATATATATATATATATATATATATATATATATATATATATATATATATATATATACACACACACACACACACATACAGTGAGGAAAATAAGTATTTGAACACCCTGCGATTTTGCAAGTTCTCCCACTTAGAAATCATGGAGGGGTCTGAAATTTTCATCTGAGACATAATCCAAAAAAAAAAAAAAAAAAAAATCCAGAAATCACAATGTATGATTTTTTTTAATAATTTATTTGTATGTTACTGCTGCAAATAAGTATTTGAACACCTACCAACCAGCAAGAATTCTGGCTCACACAGACCTGTTAATTTTTCTGTAAGAAGCCCTCTTATTCTGCACTCTTTACCTGTATTAACTGCACCTGTTTGAACTTGTTACCTGTATAGAAGACACCTGTTTACACACTTAATCAATCACACTCCAACCTGTCCACCATAGCCAAGACCAAAGAGCTGTCTAAGGACACCAGGGACAAAACTGTAGACCTGCACAAGGCTGGGATGGACTACAGGACAACAGGCAAGCAGCTTGGTAGAAGACAACAACTGTTATGATTATTTATTAGAAAGTGGAAGAAATACAAGATGACTGTCAATCTCCCTCGGTCTGGGATTCCATGCAAGATCTCACTTTGTGGGCTAAGGATGATTCTGATAAAGCTCAGAACTACAAAGGAGGACCTGGTCAATGACCTGAAGAGAACTGGGACCACAGTCACAAAGATTACATTAGTAACACATGATGCTGTCATGGTTTAAAATCCTGAATAGCAGCAAGGTCCACTTGCTCAAGCCAGCACATGTCCAGGCCCATTTGAAGTTCACCAGTGACCATCTGGATGATCCAGAGGTGGCATGGGAGAAGGTCATGTGGTCAGATGAGACCAGAATAGAGCTTTTTGGAATCAACTCCACTTACCATGTTTAGAGGATGAGAACAACCCCAAGAAAACCATCCCAACTGTGAAGCATGGGGGTGGAAACATCATACTCTGGGGGTGCTCTTCTGCAAAGGGGACAGGACGACTGCACCGTATTGAAGGGAGGATGGATGGGGTCATGTATTGCGAGATTTTGGCAAACAACCTCCTTCCCTCAGTAAGAGCATTGAAGATGGGTCATGGCTAGGTCTTCCAGCATGACAATGACTCCAAACACACATCCAGGGCAACTAAGGAGGGGCTCCGTAAGAAGCATTTCAAGGTCCTGGAGTGGCCTGGCCAGTCTCCAGACCTGAACTCAATAGAAAATCTTTGGAGGAAGTTGAAACTCCAAACCTGAAAGATTTGGAGATCATCTGTATGGAGGAGTGGACCAAAATCCCTGCTGCAGTGTGTGCAAACCTGGTGAAAAACTACAGGAAAGGAGGTGTTCAAATACTTATTTGCAGCAGTAACATACAAATAAATTATTAAAAAAAAAAAATCATACATTGTGATTTCCGTTTTTTTTTTAGTTTTTTTTTTAGATTATGTCTCTCACAGTGGACATGTACCTAAGATGAAAATTTCAGACCCTCCATGAATTCTAAGTGGCAGAACTTGCAAAATCGCAGGGTGTTCAAACACTTATTTTCCTCACTGTATATACACACACACACACACACACACACATACATACACATATAACGCATACACATGTAATGCAGAGTTGCATCAGGAAGGGCATCTGGAGTTAAACTTGTGCCAGTTCAATATGCAGATCCACCTCAGATTTGCTGTGGTGACCCCGATTGCAAACAAGGCAGATATAGTTTTTTAAATGGTCAAAATAAACTAAACCAAAAAAAAAAAGCAAAAACTATTTTTTGAAAGAACAACATGCATCACGAGAGTGCAGGATAGAAAATGTTTTTTAAATGTTTATACGAGGTACATGGATGAGTGCTGATGGATGAATAACATTTTGATTGTGATTCCTTTACTATAGGTCAACCGTAAGTCATTAAACTGAATGTGTGTGTGTGGGGGGGGGTTTAGCAAACTTTTTGAAACCTTGCATCTTATGGATTGTTATGGCTATGATTCACATTATTTCAAATGGGACATTGAACTCTTGATCAATTTCTTAAAAACTAAAATACTGATCTTGGCAAAACCTGTTATACATAGGAATTCTACTCTAAATTTAAACCAGGTAGCATGGACACACCTGATCAGCCTGTTTATGACATACTTGATCTAGATATGAACTACAGAGGAAGCAGCAGCTAAATTGGGCGTGAACTGACCCACATTACAGCCACAGGAGTTTGGTTCTTGCATCAGCAGCCGACCTTTGATCGCTCATCTACAGGATGATGAAATAAATAAAATAGCTCTGGGTACCCGTGAAGTCGGCCAATGCTGCTTGGTCTTCTTCTCCTTTCAGCGATGATGTCAAACAGTCAAGTGGCAGTTATTACCAGAAGCTCTCTGTGGATTTTCCCATGACCTTTAAAGCTGAGTGCCTGAACCAAACAAGAACCAAACAAGACAAGGTTTCCCAAAGCACAGAAACGCTTTATCACCGAATTGTTGGACAACATCACCAATCACACCATCGGCAATATCGAACGCCTCCAATCAATTCCTGTTCCCAGGACTGGAACAGCCTCTCCAAATCTTAAACCTTTTGTCAATTGTCCTTTTGAAAAGCACTGAGGAAATCAATTTGCAGCAGTGCTGTCAGGAAAAATAAATCTATAAAACACTAATATCTCTGCATATGATGATATTTGGAGTGCCCACTCGGTGCATGAATGCCAGAGGTTTTTGCCACTCTGGAGGCGAGCTGTGCTCGATATTTAGATTTTTTTGGAAGGCAGATTTTTATTGGCCTCAGGAGGGTTTCTTGGCAAACACTCACATAAGCATTCAGATTATACTCCTGAGCCCCGTATGTCTGTGTTTGCCATCTGCAGCGGACAACATTAGCATCCTAATGCCACTTTGGCTTCTTGCCTGTGCGAGGCCCGACTTTTGAAGTGGAGCTTTCTCCCCTTCCCTAAAGACCTTTAAATTCATATCAAAACATGCAAGAACCACTCCTGCAAACTGATTCCATCAGAAGTGGAGAACTTTCCACAAACACCAAATTTCTTGTATTTTGATTTTTTAAGTAGGTACAAAAGGCAGGGCTAAGATGCAGTGAACGTACACACATAGAAATCCCGTGCATGAAACATGCACACATGGAAATCTCATGCACCAAACATGCACACATGGAAATCTCATACTAAACATTTACACACAGCCAGATAGGGAATGTAAACAGGGTGGAGAAAAGCTCAGAGCACAGAGGGAGTGTTGCTTTATTATCTGCACAGAATGCTGTTAAGCCAGTCAATATTTACATGGAAAATAGTTGTTGGCTGCTATACTAATGTGTAAAATGTCACTAAGGAAATTTTTTATGCAAAAATAGTGAAAGCCAATGCTGGCAATCAAATCTTTGAATCCAGTACTCATCTTTGACAATTGTGTCTTGCATGAAAAAGAGGCAAAGCATTTTATCACTTTTAAAATTGTATTTTTAAGGCCATATGGGGAGTTTTTAAAAAATGGGGCAATGCTTATACACAAGGATTATTCGGACGGTAACTCAGCACTTGGGAGAACTTTACCCAGGTTAGGGTTGGGGTAGGGTTAGGGGTATGTTTAGCCTCACGGCCTGCTCATACCTGGGGTTGAGTTCACAGTAGGCCGATTTCTCCTGGATCCATTCAGAACTGTTATTTTAAGGAATTACTTTAAGCTGCTTCTATGGATGTTAATACACACCAACAGGAAGCCAAATATCACATTTACATTGGTTACATTGGCCCTGTGACTTTGAAAGGTCAGATTCACAACTGGAACTGTTTATCTAAATTTACAGTAGAATTAATGTGGATTGTACATGGTGGTGGGTTTGCATGCTAGTCGGGGATAAAATGAACCAACTTTGGTCCAACAAATGTCAAAAGACCGTAGAGAACCATATATTGTGTTATCACCAGTGTTGCCACAGTTACTTTGAAAAAGTAATCCAATTACTGATTACTGATTACTCCTTGAAAAAGTAACTTAGTTACTTTACTGATTACTCAGTTGGAAAAGTAACTAAGTTAGATTACTAGTTACTTTTTTAGTTACTTTCCCCAGCTGCCGACAACAACCCCCTGCCATCTCAACATGACAATACTTGTTTTGCCAAAACTCACTTTATAGTCACGCTTTCTTGACTTCAATGAAAATAAATACTTGTTTTATAAAAAGTAAAATAAAGACCTCTTTCTTGACCTCATATTTAACTGTTGACATCACTGTAACAGTAAAACTTGAAATTTCTAACCTACATTGTTTAGAAATGTAACTATTACATTTTTTCTAACATTTAAATTCTCTCTAAACATTTTACTTGTTGAAATTATTATTTTAAGTAGTAGTAGTAGTAGTAGTTGTAGTAAAAAAAAAAAAAAACGGCTTCAAAACTGGACCTTTAATCTAGGGGTGTTGTGGGGGGGCACATCCCTGCCCCATGCCCCCATTCCATCTGGATTCGCCCCTGCCTTGGCGTTTGGGCACAAAGAATGGATAACATTTATTTACGCAGGAAACATGACCAGATTTACAGGTAAGAAAGTTTTATTGTGTTTTCACATCATGTGGTCCTCAGAAAGAGAGTTTAGATGTATTTGAGTGGAAAATAGTGTTAGTCGTTGACGTGCCTGACGCGTGGCGGAGGACCAGCTGTTTTTAGCAGCAGATACGGAGCGGCTCAGAGAACAACAAAAAAAAAAAAGCATAAAAATGTCTTTGTAAAGCTCAGTGCATTTGTGCTGTTGTCACTGCTTTAAGAGGTGAGGACGAGTCGTAGCTGCTGCCCGGGAACTGCTGCAATAAACCGTGGATGAAAAGCTCGCAGCTCACTTAAAGTGGGCAGTTCAGTCTTCCTGCAGACGGACCACGTTTAATGCTGCTATCGACCCACAATGCAAAAATAATAGTAACGCACAGTGACTTGGAGAAGTAACTTTAATCTGATTACTGATTTGGAAAGATTAACGCGTTAGATTACTCGTTACTAAAAAAAAGTGGTCAGATGAGAGTAACGCGTTACCGGCATCACTGGTTATCACTGAATCACATAGAATTCATTTATTTGAATCTGTGTCAGACATATAAAACACAGGTGTTCATGGTTGAGGTTTTTGGGTTCTGGTCTGTTTTTTCTTTATTTGGATGTTCTGCCCCACTTGTGTGTCATGTGTGTGTGTGGGGGGGGGTCATGCTATCTGTTTAATTAGTATTGTATATTGTAGTCAGGTTCTCTTTCCAAGTATCTATGAGTTTTTGATTCATTTCTAAGGCCTTGTTCAAACTGCCAGTAAAAATCCCAATTTATGCGCACATCTGATTTTAATGTGATTCTATGCTGCAAGTCTGGACGCTCAAAAGACACGAGATCTGTTTTTTCCAAATCAGTTTCAGACCTCATTCATAGCTAGTTTGAAATGAAATAAGTGATGAATGAATATAATGAAATAAATGTCTACTCAGTTTCAGATCATTTCTTTGTTCTGGTCTATGTGCATTCTCTCTGTCCTCTGCTCTCTTGCACCCTCTGGTGTCTCCTTGCTGCACTCTCGTTGGGTTTTATCACAGGTGTGTTGTGTTGCTAGTAATAACTCTACACCTTTTTGGAATTTCTAATCCCTCCTTTGGTATTTTAGTCCATCCCTGTAGTCTAGGACTTAGCTGAGACATGTATGCACATCCTTTAGGAGAGGATAACTCAACTGTTCTTGACTAATATGACCCAATGAACAACTTGGGATATGTGCAAAAAACTCCATTCAGAACGAACAGCCAAAAAATGACCATGCCCTTTTTAATCCTGAGTATTACTTCAAATACAGCTGTATTTTTAAACTGCAGTAGCTAGAGATTTTTCAAGGTAAATGTTCAGAATGACCAGCACATGTTTGGGATGGTCATAGAAGAGTGTAAAATTTCTTTCAATATTTAAATTTCTTCATATCTGGATTTTGTTGTGTTTACGTGTTTGAAAAAGAAACAGTAATGTGGTGTTATAAGATGTATTATTGGCTCTTGGGAAATTTTTCTGATAACACTATGTAACACAATTTTTGTTCCTGGCTTCTAAGTGTTATATTTCAACTGCTTATGTCTAAAGTCTATGGAAAAATGACTACATTCAGCACAAACTTTGATTTTATTTATTTTTTTTATTTTTTTTACGTTCTAGAAAGTTCTAAAAGTTTCTTGAAATTTCTAGATAATTCTGGAAACTTCTAGAAAATTCTGGACAGTTCTAGCAGTTAAAGAATATTCCAGAAGACTACTCAGTAGTAGTGAAGGTGAATCGAGAATATTCTTGAAAACAGACAAACTTCAAAATATCATTGTCCTGATCACAGAAGCAAAGTTTCTGTGGAATAACAGCTATTTTCTATTTATTTAAGGTATAACAGGTTAGGAAAACACAGTGTACCCAGGAACAAAACAAAAATAAAAATTTGTTATAGTGTAATCTTTAAAACATTTAAGATCTCTAGGTAATAATAATAATAATAATAATAAATAATAATAATAACAACAACAATAATACATTTTATTTATAGGCGCCTTTCAAGAAACTCAAGGACACCATTACAATGCAACAATAAGCAAATTTAAAAACATAACAATATATAATTTAAAAGTAAAAAAAAAACTTATGCAGTGTAATGAATGGAAATCATGGTGAAGAGGCTTTTTTGAACAGATGGGTTTTGAGACATGATTTGAAAATGGCCAGAGTCAATGTTACGGATGTCATGTAGGAGGGAGTGACAGAGGTGGGGGGCTGGGGGGTGCAAAGCAGCTGAAAGCTCTGGGCACCATAATGATCATTCGGGCAGGAGGCACAGTGAAGCTGAGGGAGGAAGATGATCTGAGGGTACACCTCAGTGTGTTTATGTGCAGAATCTCAACGAGGTACAGAGGAGTGACGTTATGGGGGCCTTGAAGTTTAGGAGGATGGTTTTGTAGTCAATACGGTGAGTGACTGGATGGAAGCCATTGAAGTTGTTGAACAGGAGTGATGCGCTGAATAAATGGTGTTCTTGTGATGATCCAGGCTGCTGCATTCTGAACCAGTTGACGTATATGGAGGAACTTTTGGGGGAGACCAAAGAGAAAAGAGTTGCAATAATCCATGCAGGAGGTAACCAGAGAGTGGTACTGGACAGCTGTGCTGACAGAAGTGAGAGACGGACAGAGACGGTTGATATTCCGAAGATGGAAGTATACAGACCTGCATACATCTATCTGCTAGATACGGCTGTCTGCTGAAGAAACAAGTTTTGTTTTGTATTTTTCACTTTAATCAATATTCCATGAATAACAGTATGACTAAAAGTAAAATTTCGTTATATTTGGCAAATGTTTTTCTTAAAACATGGGAGGTGATGGTCTAGTGGTTAAGTGTTGGACTTCAGACCAAAGGATCCTCGCTTCAAATCCCAGCCTGACAGGAAAATCACTATGGACCCTGAGGCAAGGTCCTTAATCCCCTAGTTGCTGCCGGTGTGTAGTGAGTGTGTTTGTGTGAATGGGTGAATGTGAGGCATAACTGTAAAGCGCTTTGACCGTCTGATGCAGATAGAAAAACAATATATAAATTCAGTCCATTTACCGTTTCTTTTGATGTACGATAAGTTATGTTAGCCATTTTCTCTTAAAATATCAAAACAGAAATTTTACACTTTTCTAACACCCTTCTAAACATGTACTGGTCATTCTGAACATTTTGAGTACTTTAGAAAATCTATAGCTGCTGCAGTTTATGTATTTGAAGTAACACTCTGGATGAAAAAGGGGTTGGTCATTTTCGGCCTGTTTGAGCCGAGATTTTGGCACACATCCCAAGTTGTTCATTAGGGTCATATTAGTCTAGAACAGTTATCCTCTCCTAAATGATGTGCATACATGTCTTAGCTAGGTCCTAGACTACTGTGTCAGGGTCTGGTTGCTGGTTTATCTTGGTTAGGTCTGATTCTGTTCTTGGTTTGTCTTCAGATATTTCTTGGCTCACTGTCCCATGTCTTATTTCTGCTTGTGATTATTCCAGGCATTAATTTTTACTTGGACACAGTTATTGTATTTTGGACTCAACTTCCTGGCAAAATAAACTTCTGTCTTTGTGTGTTTGCGAGTGGGTCCAGTCAAGTCTGACACTGTGTTGCATTTTGTTGTTAAATTATGACGTTTCTGAGTATTTTCCATCTTGCACTCATAAAAAAAAAAAAAAAAAATTTCCCTGTGAATGACTATCCTCTTTTTTTTTTTTTTTTTTTTGCTGGTACCATGGTGTATATGGACGCAATCAACGAATCCTCCTTTTTTTTTCTTAAGGCTTCCGGCTCTGCTGAAAAGAATAATGTGGAAAAACAGCGTAATTATGTCCTTTTTGTGCTACTGTATCAACGTGGCGGCCTACTGAACTTATAAAAACACACCGATTCATTTTTGCACATAATTATACACTAATGAATTGTTGGTTGTGAATGCTATATGTCACTGATGCTAATAAACGCTCAAAAATCCTACACACTGTAGTTTTAATTTGCTCGAAAGTTTAAAAATTTATATACAGTTGTATGCAAAATTTTGGGCACCCCTTACAATTTTCATGATTTTCCTTTATAAATCATTGGATGTCTGTATTAGAAATTTCAGTTAAATATATCATATAGCAGACAAACACACTGATATTTGAGAAGTGAAATGAAGTTTCTGGTACTTACAAAAAGTGTGCAATTAATTCTATAAACAAAATTAGGCAGGTGCATAAATTTGGACACCCCAACAGAAAAAATACATCAATATTTAGTAGATCCTCCTTTTGCAGAAATAACAGCCTCTAAGTGCTTTCTATAGCTTCCAATGAGAGTCTGGACTCTGGTTGAAGGTATTTTGGACCATTCTTCTTTACAAAACATCTCAGGTGTGTTGGTTTCCAAACACGGACAGCCCGTTTAAAAATCACACCACAGATTTTCAATAATATTCAGGTCTGGGGACTGAGATGGCCATTCCAGAACATTGTACTTGTTCCTCTGCATGAATGCCTTAGTAGATTTTGAGCAGTGTATAGGGTCATTGTCTTGTTGAAAGATCCAGCCCCGGTGCAACTTCAACTTTGTCACTGATTCATGAACATTGTTCTCAGGTATCTGCTGACATTCACTGGAATCCATGAGACCCTCAACTTTAACAAGATTCCCAGTACCTGCACTGGCCACACAGCTCCACAGCATGATGGAACCCCTTCCAAATTTTACTGTAGGTAGCAAGTGTTTTTCTTGGAATGCTGTGTTCTTTTTCAGCCATGCATACCGCCCCTTGTTATGTCCAAATAACTCAATTTTAGTTTCATCAGTCTACAGCACCTTATTCCAAAATTAAGCTGGCTTGTCCAAATGTGCTTTAGCATACCTCAAGCGACTCTGTTTGTGGCATGTACGCAGAAAAGGCTTCCTCTGCATTACAGCATCATACAGCATCTTCTTGTGTAAAGTGCGCTGTATAGTTGAATGATGCACAGAGACACTATCTGCTGCAAGATCATGATGTAGGTCTTTGGAGCAGGTCTGTGGGTTGACTATGACTGTTCTCATCATCCTTGACTTCAGCGTATCTGAGATTTTTCTTGGCCTGCCACTTCAGGCCTAAACTAGTAATGTGCCTGCGGTTTCCATTTCTTCACTATGTTCCTCACATTGGAAACTGACAGCTGAAATCTCTGAGATAGCTTTTTGTACCCTTCCCTTAAACCAGGATGTTGAGCAATCTTTGTTTTCAGGTCATTTGAAAGTTGTTTAGAGGCTCCCATGTTGCCACTTATTAGAAGAGATGCAAAGAGGAGAAACATTCACAAATGGCCACCTTAAATACCCTTTCTCATGATTGGATTCACCTGTGTAAGGAGGTCAAGGGTCAGTGAGCTTACCAAACCAATTTTGTGTTCCAATAATTAGTGCTAAATTTATTCAAATCAATAAAATGACAAGGGTGCCCAAATTTATGCACCTGCCTAATTTTGTTTAAATAATTATTGCACACTTTCTGTAAATGAGAGAAACTTCAATTTCAATTTATTTCCTTTATATAGTGCCAAATCACAACAGAGTTGCCTTAAGGTGCTTCTCACAGGTGAGGTCTAACTTCATTTCACTTCTCAAATATCAGTGTGTTCATCTGCCACATGATATATTTAACTGAAATTTCTGATCCAGACAAACAATGATTTATAAAGGAAAATCATGAAAATTTTCAGGGGTGCCCAAACTTTTGCATACAACACACACACACACACCGGATGGAAAAAAAATTAAATGGTCTAAACATAAACATCAAATAGACCCAGTCTGAATCTGATGTAAATACAAGAATTCACATTTGCTTTCTTTTGCTTATTTGTGCAAGTGAGATGTTTCCTGACTTTCCAGAGTTATGAGAAGTGCAAATGTGGAAAGCGCGAGTGAATAATGAATGAAGTCGTGCACCTTGAATGATGGGCAGTAAAAAGGGATGGCAGCAGCCATCTCCTCCATGAGGTCCTCCGATCAATGAGCACAACATTTAATTTCTACTTTTATGCACCATATAAATAGTTTACGCTGAAACAATAAATAAACCTGACGTGGAAATTGGATGGAATATCATAAATAATAGGAACAAACTGGCAATGATCAGAGTGCTTACACTATTAAATAAAAAGTTGGCATCAAAGTCAAAATATGGTGCATGAAATATTTTTTAAAACTGAATGTGAAGTTATTTTAGTCCAATAATAAACATTTTAAAACAGAAGAAAATGCACATAAATGACAGCACTGCAGTATTTTCATCGCTCAAATATTGTTGCATTGCAGCAACTTGAACCAGAGCTGAATGTGGTTTTAGTGTTGTGCATTAGCTAATGATATCTAGCTGCAGACACAACAGAAATAAATTAACCAACAAGATTTAATGACCCTCCCCACTTAATCTCTGGCAATAAAGCACAAGGATATTTGCTTGAAAAAACAACAGGCACCTTTCTGAGTAAAAAGATAACATTAATCAACCAAATCCATCTATTTTCAATAAATAAAAATTTTAAATAAACTTTACAATTTTCATTTTTATTAATATATTTTAGAAAAGCGTTTTAGAAAAACCTATGAAGGCACAAAATACTCCATCTTATAATTTTTTTTTAATTCATCTTAAAATTATGTCTCTACTCATTCATGCAGATTTACACCAAAATTCTGTTTCCATTTCAGGTCTGACAACCGTTTTAGCCTTAACTAGTGAATACTGATTTATTGATAAATTACCCTGTCTTGTTAAACACAAGACATTTTCTTAGATTTATGGTTATCTGCCACAAAATGTAACAAAAAGTGGTTGATAAGTTTGACAGAGAACCTGCTGGAGGAGAAGACATTAAAAACAAACACGTACAGAACACCTGCTGGTCCGAGTTCAGGAAATAAGTACCAGAGTACTGTTTGCGATGAATGAATGCTGATCCAGACAGTAATCTGACTTCTTAGAGTTCAGTTGGTTCCAGTAAGTCCCCCACATGTCAAACAGGGAGTAAAAAAAAAAAAAAAAAATTGAACTATATCTTTGGATAACAGATCAATGCTCCTGGTTTTAGAACTAAACATTTAACAAAATCATAACTCCAGTTAAACCTAAAAACACAAACTTGGTCTCAGCGGTATCTGAACCAGCCACTGTTTGATCTGACATTGAACCTGTTCACTAATGGCTGAGGGTAAGTTGCAGTTGGGGGCAACTGTCCTGTCTACTTCACAGACCCAGCAAAAAAATCTGTTCCCGTTAAACTGAAGACAAACAACCTTTTCTGCAGTTCAGTCTATATGCATACACCAGCAACAGTACAAAAACCACAGGAATACTAAGAGTACAAGCCTTCTTCAAGGCCATAAACTCCACGTCTGACACTAACAGAGGAGCATTAAATCCACAGACGAGTCTTCGACCCTGACTTCTAGACCTTCAAACAAGGAGGACTGCTCAGCAAAATCATTAAAAAAATAATGTGAATCACCCAAATGTTTATTGGCATCCATCATCATTTGTAAAAACTTTAATAACCGACCGAAAACAACATTTGTAAAAGAAATAAAAATACATAAATAATGTATTTTCCAAAGTGTAAGCAGCACCGGACTACAACTTGCATCTTTTTCTGTATGTGGGATTCACTTTTTAACACAGCATTTCCCTGGAAGTGAGTTTAACGATGGACAGGAACTCAGTGTAGCATATGTGCACACCACATCCTGTGCTGTTACTAAACATAAGGACTTTTAAAATAGGAGTCATTCTTCAAAAAAAGAGAAGCTTACCAGGCTGAATGGGATGGATTCATCTCTAACTGTCTACCTTTAGGTTATCTGTAGGCATCACTTTTTGGGGGGCTGCGCTTTGTACAGATGTGTGTGTTCAGTGTGCCAAAGCAGAGCAGGTAGACACTTCATACAAGCACAAACAAACATGTCCCTTCCCAATGATTTTGAACTTGTCACTGTTTTTTATCTGTATGCAGAGCTGCAGGCTTCAAAGTGCAAATGTGTAGGTGATGGTCTCTACTTTTGAATGACATGAATCCCCCCGGTGGCAATTGTGTGATCGTTGCACTGTCGAATGCAGGGACCTGCATTCTACAAACCTGTCAGAGGCGAAGCAATCAAAAATGTCTCCAATATCTCAATGGTAATCTTAGATGTAGAACTCAAACTGAAATTGTACTGACACAATCTCTTTTGCAATGACAAACATTTTGTCAATGGTTGTATAATTATGAACATGCTTCACCTCTGTTATCGCGACAGACCCTGGAAATTTTTATCCAATATAGCAAATTATTAACTTTGTCAACTGACAGGGAAGGGCGGGGTTTATGTGATGTCCCCTTGGTGACTCTGTACAGGTTATCTTAAGAAGTAAATGGAGGATTTTAAAACATTTTGTGGTGTGATGGTCGAGGCGTTGACTAAATGTTGGTGAACATCCTGATCTGCTTTCACATTTCTTTGGTTGATTTCTTGAATGTTCTCAAATACTGACATCACAAAGGAGGGCAATCATTTGGTAATTCTTATGATTAATCAATTCATGTTTTTAATTGGACAAAATGGTAAAAAATAATAATAATAATAATAAAATAACATTCCCCAAACCAGTGTCTTCACTTTTAAAACAGTCAAAAGATCAAACATTTTCATTTTAGAATAGAACAGAGGATGGGAACAAATCCTCACATTACAGAATCTATACCCAGAATTTTTTTGGCACATTACCTTCAGAAACAATCATTCAGTTATCACAAAATAGTTCATTTGTTTTTCTGCTGCTCACTAATAGAGTCATTATTTTTAATCACGAGTTGTGTGAGGCGATTCATGACTGAACTGTTCTTTTGAGTCACCGTGCACCACATTCAGAGTTCGCTCAGTCCCACCACCTGGTCCAGCGTCAGTAACATCAGGCTCAGCCTTCGACAGACCAGAGGAAACCTCATGCTACGTCCGGTGCATTAGCACCGTCGTTACCTGGACTCACCAGGTAGGAGTCTCTTAAACCAGAAGCCGACGGCCACGTCGACTCTCAACACTAACGTGACTCCGATCAACAGGAACACGCTGCTCACCAGGAACCCAGAGGTCTCGAACATTAACCTGAAAATGGATCAGCTCTTCATCAAGCTATTCAACGCTGATATAAACTCAGATTTATCAGTGTTGCTTTTGTAACAAGGTTTTCCCTAACTAACAGGTAAAGCCAACATCCAGTGTTGCTGAGTTTGTGGAAGTAAGTCCACTTACTTGGGTGCAAAAACCTTCCACACCATTAGGTGTCGCCTGAGGATAGCGGCTGCACACACCGACGCAAAGACCTGTAAGGAGACAGTATTGCCACAGTTACTTTGAAAAAAGTAATCCATTTACTGATTACTCCTTGAAAAGAATAACTTAGTTACTTTACTGATAACCAAGTAAGATTACTAGTTACTTTATTAGTTACTTTCAGCAGCTGCTGACAACTCCCCTGCCACCTCAACGTGAAAATGATAACCAGTTTTGCTAATACTCACTTTATATGAACATAAATACTTGTTTAATAAAAAATAAAATAAAGACATCTTTCATGACCTCATATTTAACTGCTGACAGCACTGTAACGGCAAAACTTACAATTTCTAACCTACATTGTTTATAAATGTAACTATTAAATTATTTCTAACATTTAAATTATTTCTAAACATTTTAGTTATTGAAATTATTATTATTATTTTATTATTATTATTATCATCATTATCATTATAAGCAGTATTAGTAGTAATAATAGTATGAAAAAATGTCTTCAAAAGTGGACCTCTAATCTAGGGCTGTTGTGACGAACCGTCAGCGCACTTTGAGAGACAACTATCCGCAGATGCGGCTCTGTGTAGCAGCTCACTGAAAGTAGGGAAGTGGACAGTTCAACCGAATGCCGACCTCCCGCTGCATGTCGTCAGGACACCTGTTTTAAATATGGGCCCACAACACAAAAATAATAGTAACGCACAGTGACTCAGCGAAGTAAAATTAATCTGATTACTGATTTGGAAAGATTAACGCATTAGATTACTTGTTACTGAAAAAGTGGTCACATTAGACAGGCTTCATTGCAAATGGAGAGTACAGAGGTGTATAAGGGCCCCTTCACACATAGTACGAATAAGTACAAATCAGGGCGAATCACGATAGAACAGCTCGTATGAGCAAACCACAAAAACATCGAGCCAACCGGCAGGCGTGAACGGCGTGACGGTTTCGTGCACGCAACGGTGTCGTGCAAAAGCGTGCACAAAACAGCAATCGCGTGTAAACATCAGAATACAGTCATAAAAAAAATGAGTGCAGATGCGTGTAAACGTCAAAACAATGCAAATAATTGGAATTAAAGAGCGTTTATCCAGCGTTTTATTTGAAAACTGCTGTTAGGTTTTCCGCACGTACCTGTGCTCCGTGAATGAAGAGATAGCGGGCTGAGAGTTGTAGCAGTGCTGAGCTGAAGTGCAGCGGGTTCTCTCTCAGTCTCATCTCCATCACGGCGTCCTCGCTTCCTCTGCTCCCTCGTACCTCACACACCACAGGCCAGAACAGCAGCAAAGGACAACTGACTGAAAACACAGAGACATGAAAGCGCAGCAGAATTTTGAAGGATTAGATGTTATGTGGTTGACTCACATGGTGGTGATGTTTCTGTCAGACCAGAATCAAACAGGTCCAGAAAGCTGACAAAATGCACATTTAACAACATAATTCTATTTTAAAGCACAGTTACCTGCAACGAGGATGTGGGAGGCGAAGGTGTTGAGGGAAACCAGCGAGGCGGGTAGGACTGTGCCTGAATGTCCGTCGGGGAATCCTACAAAGGCAGAGCCCCACTGGATCGAGGGGAAGACGGGCATGTGACCTGTGGCATGAAAGAACTGTGTGGCAGCCAGTGACCACAACACGACGGGAGTCCAGGGGACATTAAAACCACCTGCAAGGAGAAAAAAGAAAGAAGCTGTGAGATAGAATGGTGGTTCCCAAAGGAGGCCATCACGGACTCCCCGACCTGCAGTTTTCATCTCTCTCTGCTCTACCAAGGCCTGACTGACTCATTCAGGTGTTTGTTAGCTGTTGAGTAGTCAAGCACACCTGAATGAAGAAGGTGCAGGTTCAGGGTCCCTGAGGTCCAGGGTTTTGGAAACCACTGAGCTGGAGAACATCTGTTTCTGCCACATGGCTATATTTTCACTCTTGCTTGTCTGACTTATTAGCAGGACTGATAAAAGCCTAATGACATGGGACTGTTGGATGTAACCTGCAAAAGAAACTATTCTGTATTTTTCACAGTATAAATCACACAAGTATAAGCCTGAAACTCACTTTGGAACATAGCATTTCCCTGTGGGTGAGTTTAACCCTCTGGGGTCCAGGGCATTTTTTGGACAGTTCACTCGCCTGGCATAAATGTTTTATTATTGCTGTTAACAGCTCTCCCTGCATCCCACAATCAAGTTCTATGTCTCTTTTTTTCAGGACAACCTGTGCTTTCAGAATATACTTTTTTTTTGTTGTGTTTTATTAGTGTAATAAAGGTTTACAATCAAAAATAGGCAAGGAAAAAAATAAAGCGAAAAATAATTTTCCACACACATTTATTCAAAACACAGCAAACTATAATAAACAACTGTTTTGACACTTTATAAAGGTAGTTTGAGGTCTTGTGTGAAAGACTGTACAATAGAAAGGTTCAAACAATAAACACAAATGCACATTTTGAACAATATATACAAAATGGTCTATGCGTTTTGTTGTCCACTGATATGGTAAACAGTGCTTTACGCAGAGAAAGCAACAGAGTTATCCAGTAACATTCACATGCAAACTAGTGGAGCAATCCTGATAGTTACACACTCTTTGACTGAGCACGTGAGATTGTCATCAGAGGCTCTCCGTGTGCTCCTGCTGTCACTGATCGCTGTGCGTAATGGCACAGGGCACACTGAGTATGTACTAGTATGCACTCATTGGAGCACCTAGGGGACTATTCAAATGGGCCAACTAGTAACATCACTCCTGAAAACAACCTTTGGCTTTTCACGTGAGGTAAATCTGCCCTACGATTGGATTTTGGAAAACCATGTGACGGTGAACCAATTCCAATTGGACACTCACATTGCGCACATCATCACACAGTGTCTATGAGGAGTACAAAGATGGCCAATGGCTGGCTCGAAAGTCCGCTGAGTTAACTTTTCAGCAAAAAAAAAAAAAAAAAAGTAAGTTTCTATCTCATATCATTCAAAAGTTATTTATAATTTAGTAAAGCTTGGTCTTAGCCGTTGTATACGAGGGTTAACAATGGAAGAGACCTCAGTGTAGCATATGTGCACACCACATTTTGTGCTATTACGTCATATAACGACTTTCAAATTCTGAAACTAAGCACACTGGACAAATAAGCGTGTGAAGGACACCATATTGGATGTTATTAGATGCAGTTTGGACAACAGAAAATGTCAGATGGACACAAATGGAGAAGTTAACAGTGGATTTTTGCAGGAAGCCCTCAGCTTGTGGTGTGTGCCAGGAGGACTTATAAATTCCAAAAATAAGCAAGATGGAAAAACAAAACATGTGACAGGCAACATAGTGGTCGTTATTGGATGCAGATGAATACGGACTGCTGACCCAAACTCTACAATAAAAACTTGAGTCCAGTTAATTTTTTATAATATAAATCAGCTCTTTAATTTGGGATTTTTGTGCACGGTTGTAGTGGACCTTTATTATTGGTCTCTTTTGTTTAGTTCGTCGAGTCTTGAGAAAGCACAATATAAATAGTTATTAATATTATTCCAAGTAGCCCCAGAGTAGAAGTTGCAGGACTCAACCTGTTAATGCAGTCATTTTCAGCAAATGTTTTAAAATAGTCTGATAGGGATGACACACCAGTCTGCACCCTCATGTGGTTTTTAGCAGCGGTCAATGTTGTTACAAAGACAAAAAGCCAATCCTGTGTAGGGGTTACTGTTGCTGTCTTATGTGTATTTGCAGAAAAAAAAGTTGTATAAAGTAATTCCAAAACAGGCCTGAAATAAATAAAAATATTCCGTAATGCACACAAGCCTGTCCGTGTCTGCAGAGTAGAAGATGTCACGGCACTCTCTCCTCCTTTTACTTGTTAAAATAAGGGAAATTGGACTGTTTTTCTGCCATCTGAAAATGTTGCTGGCTGCAATTTTGAACCACATTAACGAGTGTCCTCTTGACTGAAGGGGAGGCTCGTGTCATGATGACCGAAAACAACCCATGAGAGAAAAGAAGGAACAGAGAAACACGTCTTACCAGAATGTGTTCCGTGCAGACCACTGAGAGTGACAGAGGAGGCGTGAATGTGCAACAGAGCACCCATTTCAAGGAGCAGCAGGAGGAAAGACAGAGCCATGCCCTCCGGGTGCAGCAACAGCAGACCGACCCCCAGCAGGCCGCAAAACAGAACCAAGGGGGCGGAGTACACTGTTCCCAGTCCGTAGGCCTCCACAGCAGGCCTGCTGTCCTCCTCTGCAGCTCTGCTCAAGTCTGTGTCTTCCAGTGAGCGGCGCATGCGCTGATAGATCTGAGGGATGAGGTGATGCAGCTCTGCCTGGGGGCTGATGCCGGTGCTCGCGCGGTAGCGGGGTGGGGGTAGAGACGACCCCCTGCCTGCAGCTGCAGCCTTACTTTTTACAAACACAGTAAGAGGGTCAAGCCAGATGAGGAGCAGTCCCAGTCCCAGGAGGCAGAAGGCAGCCCTGGGGAGCGCCAGCTGGGACAGTCTGATCAGTTCTGCCAGATTCCTAAAGCTGTTCTCTGGAGTGGCGCTAACAGCCCAGTGGAGTCCCAGACAGACGGACAGCAGAGGCAGAATCCATCGAGCTGTGAAGACGGTCCCACCTGAGGAGTTGAGGTTACCGTAGTGGCGGAGGCAGCATCTCAGTAGATAGGTCCATAAGCAAAGCGAAGACACAGAGAGGACATAGTGCAGGTTCTTCAGGTGGCTGTCCTGCAGCCGGGAAAGGGGGGAGAGGAACGGGGAAGGCTGGCAGGAACCCTGCTCTTCCCGACATCCATGGAAAAACAGGGAGAGGTAGAGACAGCCGATAACAAGTCCCAAACAGGACATGAGGGTCCTGCTTTCTTTCTTCACAGCTGAAGGGGTGAGGGCCGGTGAAGGCAGGACCCCTGCAGGCTTTTGAGGGTCATGACTCTGGGGCAACAGCAAACCATCCCAGTTTAAACCGATGGGAATACACAGACTTAAAGAAAAAACTAGAAAAGTGGCCACCTGGCCCTCGTATATCACATAACTATCTGAGAGCAGGGAGGCGCAGCGGAGGAGCAATGCCAGGAGAGCTGGGTCAAAGAGGTGATGTGGGGTGAACCAGCTAACACACTTTGAGCCTTTGAATCCATTTCTCATGACCGCAGATGTTCTGGCTCGCTGAATCCTCCAGAGGAGCAGCAGTTCGGAGCAAAAAGCAGCAGCTGCCACGCACCACGACACCTCGACATCACCTTGTAGGTGCAGCTGACCAGCAGCCGCGCAAACTCCAAGAAAAAGCGCCCCCATGACTGGGGCCACAAGCAGACCTTTCTCACTTACGAAAAGCCACGACAGTTCAGACAAAGTTAAAGACAACAGGCAGGCGAGCGCCAGGACAACTAAACCTGCAGTCATCTTAAGGGGGTTAAATCGAGCCCATGTAGCCCGGCAGGTGTCTCTGACTGAGGTGAGGTAGGCCTGCAGGGAGGCCTCTAGTCCTGGAGGGGGCGATGGACTGTCACGGACTGTGGTGAGGTATTCAGAGGACAGACGAGAGAATTCAGTCTTCAGCTGTGAGAGACTTTCTGCCGGGATGTCTTTGGCCATGGCAGAGTAAGTCTCCAGGAAACGGTTGACCTTCAGAAAGAGAATCCAAAACACACAACAGGGTAAGATGCCACACTGAGAACACTTCAGGAAATGCGTCACAATCCTCACAAACCTTTATTACTTACTGAGCTTGAACACAATTTTGACCTAATCATTTCCACTTAAGGGGACTAAAGAACACTTATAATCCAGCCTCAGTGTACCATGACAGCGGCCAGCTGTGGGATGGCCCTTAAGTGTTACCAAAAACCTGCTTTGTCCATGGACTGTCTGAGGAGGGCACAGCAGCACATACCTGTTTTGCATTGATCCACAGTGCCTCCAGCTGGGTGAGACCTCCAACTGCACCTTCTGTCTGCACACGAGGAGGGAATAAAGGTGAAAGAACCTGGCCCACACTGCTGTAGGGGATGGGAACTCCCAGCAAGAGAGCCAGGGTCGGCACCAGGTCTGTCTGCTGCACCACTTGTGGTTCAGTCTGCAAGTGTAAGGAGACAAAAAGGCTTTAGATTATTCTCTCTGGCGCACTCCCACACACCATGTGGGCTGCACACCAAGGACACCCAGCAGACACTCAACAAAGACTCCTGCAGATGACACAGTCATGGTTGCAAAATAAAAAATGACACTCAACAGAGGAAAGTTCAAGGAGTGATGTCTGAGTTCTAATGGTAGAGTTAAGGATGAGGGGTATGTGAAGGTTTTGCAGGTCCAAATCCAGAACTCCTGATCCTGTCAGATTGCAGACATTGGGTAGAGTAGATCCTGATTAGTACATGGCTTGGAGACTGCATCAACACCAGGAACTGCACACATATTTCTTGAGAACTGGAGCTGCTTCAGGAAGGGTATCTGGTGTAAAACTTGTGCCAGATCCCGATGCAGGTCTATATCAGATCCACTATGGTGACCTTAAGCAAGCAGGGCGACTCGAATATAGTAGTAGTAATGATTTAAAATAGCAGATTTTACAGGTTGAGAGTGAATTGTCATCACTGCATCAGGATATTGCTCTTGCTAAATGTCCTGAATGCACAGTGACAAAAACAAGTTTGATGCATTTTGTTATGTGACTACTGTCTTGTAAAATTACTGTGTTGTGACACCTACATATCAAGATGTACTACATTTTCAGGACAAAAAGTCATGGGTTTTTTATTTGTTTGTTTTTTACTAGTTTGGGGGGGCAAATTATGCCCTGAAAAATCATGCGTTCATTACAAATAATAATTATAATAACTACTTATACAGGGCTTTCCCAGGAATCAAAGCACTAAAGAAGATACATTCCAATAATAAAAGAATAAATACCAGTAATAAAAAGTACACTGTAACAAATGCACAAAAATCCCAAATTAAAGAACATATGATACAGAAAAAGGGTGAGACTTATATTCCAAAAAATACTTAAGTATATAATCTCGTGCATTCTCATTAGTGATTAGTGAGCTGGGTGGATGTGGTCATTCTGAATGAGAGAGTTTGTCGTAAAAGCGCTCTCAAAGCAGAACCATTTTCCCATAAACTATTAAAATATCACGCTTTTTGTATAATGCGACACTAATTACACTGCAATTAGTGGAAAATATCAGCAGTGGAGTTCATTTGTGTGTGTGTGTGTGTGTGTGTGTGTGTGTGTGTGTGTGTGTGTGTGTGTGTGTGTGTGTGTGTGTGTGTGTGTGTGTGTGTGTGTGTGTGTGTGTGTGTGTGTAAGAGAGAGACAGCTGCCTGCCCCCACACCCCATCACCACCTTTACATAAACAGGGACCGCCTGCCAGCATTAATTCACCAGATTTGGAGAAGAGGCAACCATGAATGTATTTGTATGTGCACATGATGTTTTCATATTCATAACACAGCACAGTTTCTGCTAATCTGAGGGGACAATGTTTTGTAAAATTACAGAGACGAGGCAACAGTGAAGACAAGGCAACATGTGGGCAAGATGATGCTGGGGATGGCAGCAAAGAGGTAAATACAGCGTCAACAAGGGCGGGTTCATCTTGTTTAGGACAGAATACAGAGAACACAATCCATTGTCTGGTGAAAATCTGACCTTTGATCTCAATGAGTTCATTTACTTGACCTTTGATTGATCTTGCCAGGGCAATTCTGGATGCCAAATGTGCATTAACTTGGGTCCACATCGGGATAAAAGTTTAAAAAAATTGATCTCGACCCCAGTGACCTTGACTTTTGCCAAAATGGGCGTGCCAAGTCCAATTCCAGGGTGAATCTTCATCCACATACCAAGTTTGGTAGAAACCAGCCAAAAGACCATCAAGGAGTAAAAAACAAACAAACAGATAGACATGACCTTGACTTCTGCCAAATACAACCTTGCCTGGGCAAATCCAGAACCCAGCTCCAAAATGTGTGCCTTGTTTGGTGCAAACTGGAGTTCAAAAATGTTTTTTTTTAATTAGACCTTGCTTGTTTAATGCAGGAAATGACCTACATGTCTGCCAGGTTTGATGCAAATCTGTGCAAAGAAAAAAAAAAAAATGAGCTCTGACCCCAGTGATCATGACCAAACCCTTTAAGGACAATTCTAAGATTGACCTTCATCCCCATATAAAGGAAAATATTCTTATTACCATTATGATGCCATAAAATGCAGTTGCATCAATAGTTCTCACTCTGCATCTCATGATCATACATGAAGTTGCTGACAAGCTCACTGTTGTGTCTGTAGAGCTTGGAGAAAAATAAATAAGAGACACCCTGCTGTGCTGACCTGGGATGGGGGTCCAGCAAAGAGAGGAGAGGGGCTGTAGAGAAAGAGAGCAGCATCAGTCTCCTTCTGACTTTCTCCACCGTGATCTCCAGTATCCGTCATTCCGTGATCCCCCATAACCACTAGCAGGGTGTCATTCTGCAGGCGCTCAATCACAGACCTGGAGAAAAAGAGTCACAGTGACTTAAAAAAGTTTCTTGTGTTCAAAACACGACTGTGATAACAGCAGAGTTTCTGTGATCAGCAAGAGCAACGACTTGGAAGTGAAAGTTCTTGTCCTTTTAGAAATACAAGCCCGTCCACAGAGCAAGTCTATCGCCCAACCAGAAGAGGTGGGATTTTAAAACCTACTCTATTATCTATCATAAATTTGCAGAACTGCAGAGTTAATACGAACTCTTGTTGCACTGCTGGATGAGGGGATTTATGCACTTTCTGCATACTCATATTTCATGACACTCTCTAATCTTTAATCAACTCTCCACTGGATTCAAGAAAAATCTCCAGAAAATTTCACCAAAATCTGAATTTATGCACTGTGATGTTACAGCTGTCACACAAATTTCACCAAAATCTGAGCTTATGCTCTGTGATATTACAGCTGTCACACCACAGAGAGGCCATCACAACAGCTGGAGGACACTAGGAAGAAAACTTTCGTCTAACCTGATGACTCCATTCATCTGGGAGAGCTTGTCAGCCATGGCGGGGTGGTCCGGCCCAAACCTGTGGCCGCAGTGATCCACTCCGAGAAAATGAGTGACCAGAATGTCCCAGTCATCCGATACCACTGTCAAAATCAATAAGTGACAGATGGACAGGCATGAGGAGCAATGACAACAGAAACCTCTCCCAACAGGAATGTGTGCGGTAGACTGAAAATAATCTCATATTATGTCTGTTGGGGCTCCAAAAATTCAAGATTTACATTTAATCTGTTGAATTAAAGCATCTATGAGACTTTTTTCACTTTTGTAACAAACAGCATAAGATCTGGTTACCTCTCTGAAGTCTCAAATGCTAAATACTTACTTTATATGGATGCTTTTATTCATCTATGATTGACTATAAACATACTCAGATGTATTAGTACTAATATACAAATACAAAGTAGACAATCTGGTGGGGACTAACCTGGTAAAATAATGGTTAGATAAAAATAGCTTTTTAAAAATTATTTCCCTTGACCCCCAACACAGACAATGGGGTGATTTGTAGCAAAAAGAAGTGACCTCAAAGCTACAGTGTGTAGGTTATACTGCCATCTAGTGGTGAGGCTGCAGATTGCATTATGTTGTTTCCCTTCATGTTTTCACTTCTTTGACAACTGGGATTCATGTCTCTTGCTTTGTCTTGTGACAAACAACATGTATGATCCTGTATTTACCAAAACTCAACACTTCTATCGCTGCAGGTAATGATACACTAATGTACAGTTGGTTATCATTGCTATATTCCATTTCTGCTAATAAAACACCCCTAAATCCTACACACTATAACTTAATGTTTGTTCCAGATTCAGATTTACAAGCCCCACCCCCTTTAACAGGCATATTAACACCCTACTGGTTGGGTGTAGGTGCTGAAGGATTCCATTGTCCACAGTGTGCAGATCTTTCACATTGAAAGAGGGGAAGGGCAGGGAGCGATAGAACTTCTTTGGAAAAAGACTCTCCCATGTGTCGTCACCCATGAACACCACACGCCTGCCTGTGAGAGGATGCATGAACAAAGTGAGAAACACTTTCTTGAGAATTTTATACAGTTTCTCAATTATGTCTTCAGTTATCAATGATACAGGCTGATGTTTTTTTATGAAGTCTGCTGAACAGGAACGGTCAGGTTTGAGAGCATGAGCTGGTGCCACATGTCACCAAATCCATCTCACTACAGAACTACCTTAGATCCTGACTGGCAACTACCAGTCTATCTCCACCTCTGTGAAAGTAACTGTCTGTTTGCTGCAGGTGATATGTGGACGTGTCCTTTGCCTTATCCAGTTACTGGGGTCCTCACCGTGCAAGTAGCACTAGTCTTGAGTATCCCCAAATAAATGTGTGTTAATCCATCAGTACCAAAGTATCATCCAAAGAGGCCTAATAACAAAAAACACACAACTCAAATGCAATTGCAAAAACATTTTCAATATGTTTTGCAATTTATATATAGTTCTTTTTGCTTGCGGACATTTTAGGATGTTGATGCCACATGTCCTCTTGGTCCTCGATACCCACATCTTGCTTCCTGTCTGAATTTTAATATAATTTCAAATCTAAAGTAGGACTTGTCAATACAGTCCAAAAATTATATCCCGGGTATTTTTAAGTTAAATAGCAATATATAATGTATATCAGTATTTTATACAAAATGGTCTAAATATTCAGTTTTATTCAAGTAAGACGGGAAGCACCAGGACCCCAACAACTTTGACCTTTGTTCATCCACAAAGATATCAGCAACACTAAACACCTCTGCACAGCGACCTTGTCACTCCATTAAATCTTCCCAGGTGTCTTTCTACCTCATCGTCTGAGCGCTGAGACATGAAATGACTCAGAGCAACTTTGTTACTATCCTAACCAACTAAAGTTTGCTAAATGAATTCCACGCCATTACCCAACACTCTGGCCAGGCAAACACCGAACAATATAGGAGCCATAACACATCCCTGAGGAACACCACAAATTACTTGAAGAAGTCAGTATTGTAAATCTTCATATTGTACAAATGTACAAACATTAACAAAAATCTCTGCTGAGTTTCGCCGTGTGTTGTTTTATTCAAGGGCTACAACTACGTTATTAATGAGTGAATCTAGTGATCATTGTATAGATTAATCATTGATGCAGAAGGAAAAAAGGATTAAGACAGATCACTGTAACTGTATTTCATGTGTTCCACCCCTAATATTTAACAGTAAAAGGTGGACAGAGACTGATTTCACACAATATGACAGCTTCAAATTATTCATCAATGAGCAAAATAGATTTTTGCTGTTGTTGTCACTGCTTCACTAACGTATCACAACTCACCAACTTGCCGAAATTGATGGATGAGGTTGTCTTCCAAAATAGCAGTGGATGCAAAATTATTGCCTACATCCACAAAGGTGGGCAAGGACCCAGTGGTGAAGCCCTTGATCCGCTGCATGGTGGTCGTAGGTGGGTCAGCACGAAATGTGTACAGGCGGCTGTGAAGAGGCTTGGACACAGTTATTTCCTGGAACACAGGCAATTTATTTTCAAAGGGACGAGGCGAAGTGTTGCTGGGATCAAAGCGAACAAAGTCTGTCTTTAGGGCATCGATAATGAGGAGGACAACCCTGTGAAAACGTGGCCGGGTGTGGCAGAAATCCCGGTGCTCCTCTCCAGGGTGCAGTACATCTGTGCAGGTGCTGGTCCGATTCACCTCCAGCCGCACCAGTAAGAACCCACCCACAAACAGGTATATACCTGCAAAGTACACCGCGCACATCCAGAGGAGAACCGACAGCACTGGGAGCGCCTTCATCCTGCAATCACATATACATATAAGTTCCTGTAACTGAGCAATGTATAACATTTTTACAGATTTCAAAGCAATCCATATGTACATTCTGAAATCAGGATCAAAGCTTACAAACAAGATCCAGCCCTTGATCCCGATTCCTTCTGTTAGGCTTATAAATAGGCTCAAACAGATCGACAGATAGTGATGAAAGCATGCCCTACATGGTGGGGTTCAAAGGTCATGATCAATCATGTGCCATCAGGAACAAAGTTGAGCAATCAGGATAAGATTTCCACGTTATATGTAATTTGGCAAAAACAACGCCCCTACCAACAAGACAACTTAGTTAAGTGCAAATCAACAGAAGACCGCTGGATCCTGACAACTCTCCCAGAGAGCTTTCCTTTACAAATGACCCAGGTCATTTTATACTCAAATTGGTCACATAAATGAGGTTTTCTTGCCACCTGTGCACTGACTGGATTTGGGCTTGATACACTATTTGTACGTAGCGTTTCTTTCACTGGTCAGTATCGGTCACATGATAATGATGAGGCTATGTACTTGTACATGTATTTGCCATTGACAGTAGACAATCACCAACCCCAAAAATAACAAGGCTGTGCTACACAGGAATAGAATTGGAATTATTAATATAGCTACATATGAATAGCCACTTCCAATAAATAATCTAAGATACGCACCTGGGTTTGAAGAAATTGCAATGTAAAGTATTTCCAATAACAGTTAATAATGGTTTTATTTGTAGAGCACATTCAAAGCAATTATGGTAAAGTGCTTTTATAACATCAATACAATATAAGAAAGTTTTAAACATTAAAACAAGAAAAAAGCAACATTTAATGAAAATTATGTAAATAGGTAAATTATAATTCTGAATAAACAGGAACACTATGATGTTCTGATGAACTGAAAAACATATTCGACATACATTATTTTAATGACAGCCGAAAATTAATTTAATCGATTGATCGATGAATCAAGCCCACCGATTTACTGAAAGCTAATGTTGATACAGTCTGAGTTTCTTTTCTTTTTTTTCTTTTTTTTAAACCGCAGATCCGAGTAATCACAGCTGTTTATGCATCGTTCGGAGCCCACCGGCGGTTCGGGTCAGTACATTAGTGTTTTTAGCCGCTGCTGCTAGCTCACCTCGCTCCTGTGACTGACCTTGTTCCAGGCGGGCTTAGTCCTTTCTGGGTTGGAGTTCGGAGGTTAAAATGTTCACAGCACCCGGGGACAAGTGTGTCAGCTAAACGGACAACAGGTCGCCTTCATTGGGACTCAAATAAAACGAAATTACACCTTTAAAACAACGAGAAACCACAGACAGTACGGAACCTCAGCATGCTGGGAAAAATAATCACACGGACGCTTTTCGACAGAACAACACACAAAGCATCTGGTTCTCATCCGGTATCCGGTATCCTTTGCTGCCACCTTCTGCATCAGTTCGTTATATAGCAGTACTAAATCCTCTCGATGAGTGTCTTTCAATCAGAATCAGAATAGCTTTTATTCGTCAAGTATCCACAGAAGGAATTTGACTTTGGTTTGAGCTGCACTGTCTCTGTACAGCATGTACAAATATACACTAAACACTGAACAATTCACAGCAATGTGCAAATGAAATGTGCAAGAAAATAAAATGTGCAATAACAGAAAAAGTAAAAGAAAAGGATGTGTGAGACAGACAAACAAGTTGAAGTTACATGAGGTATGTGAATTAGTGAGTTTTTTGGCAGGTTAAGTTGTTCATCGGTGTGATGGGCCATGGAAAGAAACTGTTCCTGTGTTTGGTTGTTTTTGACATACAGACCTCTGTAACAGTGACCAGAAGGGAGGAGTTTAAACAGTGAGAGGGGTCTGCAGAGATGTTACCAGCTCTCTTCCTGGCCCTGGACAGGTATAAGTCCTGGATGGAGGGCAGGCTTGCTCCAATGATTTCTTTTTTTCCTGGAGACCTGACAGTTCCTTGAAGTCTGTGCCTGTCATGTTTGGAGGCAGAGGGAAACCAGACAGAGATGGAGATGCAAAGGACCATGGGCCCAATTTGGTGGGAGATAGGGGGGACATGTACACCCACCTTTTCAACCAGGGGGGACAGAATATGGTATGTCCCCCCCCACCACCACCACCTTCTGACATACGAGGTCTGTTAGAAAAGTATCCGACCTTATTATTTTTTTTAAAAACCATATGGATTTGAATCACGTGTGATTGCGTCAGACAAGCTTGAACCCTTGTGCGCATGCGTGAGTTTTTTCATGCCTGTCGGTTGCGTCATTCGCCTGTGAGCAGGCTTTGAGTGAGGTGTGGTCCACCCCTCTCCTCTATTTTTTATTGCGAATAAATGTCTGAACGATTTGGAGCTTTGCTGCATCAATGTTTTTCCAGAAACTGTGAGAGATCTCCAGGTGGACACCGTTCGAAAAATTAATATGGCTTTCAGGGACGATTTTATGGGGATTAAACAGATTACGGGGTGTTACTGCTGCTTTAAGGACTGTCCACAACTGCTGAGAGCACGGCGCGCTCCCAGCCCCCATCAACAGGCTGACACCCCGCTGGAACAACCAGATTATTTCCAACGTGAAAGCTTTGTTGATCCGGGACCTCATCTGACTTTCACAAAAAGGCAGAAGATGTGGACATCAGCACTTTTTCCGGCACATTCCACCGTTACAGGAGTTTTTTTCATGGAAAGAAAAGCGGAGGGACGCTCCACGGAGCCGTTCATTATGCGGGACAAAACCACCTCGGTGTTGGTCTCTCAGGACAGCTTTTAGGTGGATTTCAGACGGATTCCGGTTGCTTTCCAGTCGTGTGAATATCCGATTGTGATTGTGCATGAGCTGGACATGCCAGAACATGTCCCGTGAGGCTTCATCACGGCGTTGCTTTGCGCCAAGCGGCTGCACCGCGATGCGCGGAACTCCTCCGCACGTCTGTCTTAATGTGCCGGAAAAGTGCTGATGTCCACGTCTTTTCACAATTCCTGTGCTAGTCAGATGACATACCGGATCAAGACAGCGTCCAGTTTAAAAATGAACGGCATATTTCACTGTTACTGGAGTTTTTGTCATGGAAAGAGAAGCTGCTCCACCGCGCGTCGCGGTGCAGCCGCTCGGCGCAAAGCAACGCAGTGATGAAGCCTCACAGGACATGTTCTGGCATGTCCAGCTCATGCACAATCACAATCGGATATTCACACGACTGGAAAGCAACCGGAATCCGTCTGAAATCCACCTGAAAGCTGTCCTGAGAGACCAACACCGAGGTGGTTTTGTCCCGCGTAATGAACGGAGCCGTGGCGCGTCCCTCCGCTTTTCTTTCCATGAAAAAAACTCCTGTAATGGTGGAATGTGCCGGAAAAAGTGCTGATGTCCACATCTTCTGCCTTTTTGTGAAAGTCAGACAAGGTCCCGGATCAACAAAGCTTTCACGTTGGAAATGATCTGGTTGTTCCAGCGGGGTGTCAGCCTGTCGATGGGGGCTGGGAGCGCGCCGCGCTCTCAGCAGTTGTGGGCAGTCCTTAAAGCAGCAGTAACACCCCGTAATCTGTTTAATCCCCATAAAATCATCCCTGAAAGCCATATTAATTTTTCGAACGGTGTCCACCTGGAGATCTCTCACAGTTTCTGGAAAAAAATTGATGCAGCAAAGCTCCAAATCGTTCAGACATTTATTCGCAATAAAAAATAGATGAGAGGGGTGGACCACACCTCACTCAAAGCCTGCTCACAGGCGAATGACGCAACCGACAGGCATGAAAAAACTAACGCATGCGCACGAGGGTTCAAGCTTGTCTGACACAATCACACGTGATTCAAATCCATATGGTTTTTTAAAACAATAATAAGGTCGGATACTTTTCTAACAGACCTCGTATATGTATGTACTTGAAACATGTTATGCCAGTCTTATGTGCAAACCATGTCAGAATAGTATCTTTGTTTCTGCAAGTTTGTATTTTTAGCAGCATTGACTTGTTTACAACACCTGTTTCTTGTTTGTCACATTCAGAATTTTCTGGGATTGCATTTGCCCAGATTTGAAACCAAAAATAGTTGCCTCTATAAGTATCAATGGACCATATGCTAATTTACTAAATTCTGAAAGTTAGAAAAGGAAATCAAAAAAGCTATGTGGGACCTCAGAAAGCCCATCTGCAGTTATTGCTTGATCTCCAAAATCAGTCTATGCAAGCGAAATTATGTTCAGTATGAGTGTTGTCATTAGTGCCACTTCGAAAATTAAATTCATGATAAGTAATTTATCCTAAACTTATGATCTGTTGTTTTTTCAAACTTATGCAAAAACAAATCTTGAGAAAAACAAATACAGTATGCGATAGTTAATAATTATTAAGAGCCTGTTCTTTCATATTTATGAATACATTTTACCACATTGCAGTTGTTTTTTTTAATGAAAACTCAACCTATCATTCTTTTTGAGTTCTACACATGTGGTGATACCTTATTTACACCAGGATGTTAATAAAATCAATGCTGGCTATTCTCAGAATAAAGTACTTATATCCACAATTTCAAATTGCATAAGTCAAATGGTGTCCACTTTATGGTCTTCTCAAAACATTAAAATTACTGTTCTGGATGCTCAGAATGCATCTGAGCTTATCTAGAAACCGTTGGCTTCTGGGGGCCTAAAGCCGCCCCCAGACCCCCGGCCTATGGGCTTTGGCCCTGCGGGCCTCGCACTTGGTCCCCCCCAATTTCTAGTTCTAAATTGCGCCCTTGCAAAGGACACATTGGATGATGGATGTGTAGAAGATGATAAAGCAGTTACTGGGGCAGGTTGAATTTCCTGAGCTTTCTGAGGAAGTACATCCTCTGCTGAGCCTTTTTCCTGATGGAGTCTATGTGGGAGGTCCACTTCAGATCCCGGGAGATGGTGGATCCCAGGAACCGGAAAGCGTCCACAGTAGACACAATGTTGTTGAAGATGGGGGGGTGGGGGGTGATGGTGGGTTTCTCCTGAAGCCTGCTATCATCTCCACAGTCTTGCCCGGGTTCAGCTCCAGGTTTTCCTGACCAAAACAGAGGACCAACTGTTCCACCTCCTGTCTGTATGCAGCCTCATCACTATCCTGGATGAGTCCAATGGTGGTGGTGTCATCTGCAAACTTCAGGAGTTCATGTACATTTAAAAAGCCAACACTTCCCCCTCCCACTTGACCCTATGTTTAAAATACTTCCTATAGAAACTTCTTTCAGGCCTGTTCTTCTAAATTCTGAGAGAAGCTCTTGCCTTTCTCTGGAATATTTATTACAGTACATGAAACATGCTACACTGTCTCTGTCTGTTGACATTCCAAACATAATCCATCCTGATGCTTTCCTATGAAGAAGAGAGTGCAGTTCAAGAAAGTATGACAAATTCTCAGTGGAGCAATAGTGACTTCTTCATATATATATATATATATATATATATATACGAGGTCTGTCAATAAAGTAACGGTCCTTTTTATTTTTTTCAAAGACTATATGGATTTCATTCATATGTTTTTACGTCAGACATGCTTGAACCCTCGTGCACATGCGTGAGTTTTTCCACGCCTGACGGTGACGTCATTCGCCTGTGAGCACTCCTTGTGGGAGGAGTCGTCCAGCCCCTCGTCGGAATTCCTTTGTCTGAGAAGTTGCTGAGAGACTGGCGCTTTGTTTGATCAAAATTTTTTCTAAAACTGTGAGACGCATCGAAGTGGACATGGTTCGAAAAATTAAGCTGGTTTTCAGTGAAAGTTTTAACGGCTGATGAGAGATTTTGAGGTGATACTGTCGCTTTGAGGACTTCCCACGGTGCGAGACGTCGCGCAGCGCTCTCAGGCGCCATCGTCAGCCTGTTTCAAGCTTAAAACCTCCACATTTCAGGCTCTATTGATCCAGGACGTCGTGGGAGAACAGAGAAGTTTCAGAAGAAGTCGGTTTCAGCATTTTATCCGAATAGTCCACTGTTAAAGGAGATTTTTTAATGAAAGACGTGCGGACGGGTCCGCGCGTCGGCTCGCAGCCGCCGCGACGCTCCGCCACAGGAAAAACACCTCTGTTGGAAGCCTTAAGGACAAGTTGGAACATGTCCAGCTGTTAAACAATTTCTCATATACTCACTCCACTGAAAGCCATCAAAAGCCGCCTGGATTTTACAAATGGTTATCAACACGGAGGTGTTTTTCCTGTGCCGCCGCACCGCGCCGGCTGCGTCCCGTCTTTCATTAAAAAAATCTCCTTTAACAGTGGAATATCCGGATAAAATGCTGAAACCGACTTCTTCTGAAACTTCTCTGTTCTCTCACGACGCCCTGGATCAATAAAGCCTGAAATGTGGAGGTTTTAAGCTTGAAACAGGCTGATGACGCCGCCTGAGAGCGCTGCGCGACATCTCGCACCGTGAAAAGTCCTTAAAGCGACAGAATCACCTCAAAATCTCTCATCAGCTGTTAAAATTTTCACTGAAGACCAGCTTAATTTTTCGAACCATGTCCACTTCGATGTGTCTCACAGGTTTAGAAAAAATTTTGATCAAACAAAGCGCCAGTCTCTCAGCAACTTCTCAGACAAAGGAATTCCGACGAGGGGCTGGACGACTCCTCCCACAAGGAGTGCTCACAGGCGAATGACGTCACCGTCAGGCGTGGAAAAACTCACGCATGCGCACGAGGGTTCAAGCATGTCTGACGTAAAAACATATGAATGAAATCCATATAGTTTTTGAAAAAAATAAAAAGGACCTATACTTTACGGACAGACCTCGTAGTGACTGCTGGGATAGGCTCTAGTACCCAATGATCCTTAATTGAAGTAAGCAGTTGATGATGAGTGAGGAAATGAATTATAATACTTTTAAAATTAATTATGATGCTGATTATAACACCACCAGTTGACTCATTCTGTTGTTTTTATTCTTTTATCGTTATATTTGTATGATGGGTGCTTTATATATGTTTATTGTCAGGATAAAAGCTAACATATATATATATATATGTGTGTGTGTGTGTGTGTGTGTGTGTGTGTGTGTGTGTGTGTGTGTGTGTGTGTGTGTGTGTGTGTGTGTGTGTTTCTAAATTTTCTCTTTTGAAAAAGTTACAGGATACTCCTGAAGACAGCTTTTGCAGAAGCTGTGAGTGTACAGTAAGATACAGTAAATATTTCCTTTAATATTTCCTTACGCTTTTGTCAACACATTACGCTGAAGTGGACGCTCCAGTCCAGAAGGTGGCGATAGTGCGGCTGAATGGTGTTTGTCGACTTTTAAAAGAAGGAAGAAGGCGTAGTACTGAACCGAATGTGTTTAACGGAAAGAAAGTTTTTATCTCTGCAAGCTTTTTAATTCCAGAAGTGTCTTGTGGATTAATCTGGATTATTTTGTGCTGGTTTCAGATGGAACTCCCCTTTCCCCGGAACGTTTTCTCCCACGGGCTTTGTTCGTGAAGTTCCACGCAGGCTCCACGCTGGAAGAAAACAGCGCAGATTAACGTCACAAAAACAAGCAAAAAAGTAGGCCGTTTAAAGTCAAATGAACGAAAATATTAAATTATTTCTCACTATTCGGCGTTAATCAGCATCTTTACGGTTGACAGCGAGCTGACTGACTAACTGAAGCTAACGTGCTACTTTTAGCTTTGTCATGCTCTCAATGTTTATTTTTTTTTATCAGCGGTTCATTAATATTTACGTCATTTGTTTACAATTATTTATTCATACAGTGTTACAAAATGGGTAATAAATCACCACTACCGCTTCGAAGAATCTAAAGAATCAACTTGAAACAATTTTTAAAAGCTATACAATTTCTTTCTCATAAATTGTTAGAATTTGAGAAGCAGCTGCTGGTATTTTCACAGTTAAAAACCTGTTTATCTCAGATTTTGGCTCATTTCAATCCAAGTTTAAGACATTTTTTTCTTTTGCTTTACTGCTGTTAAATTGACCCGGAATTGTGTATAATTTAAAACATAATTTAACACACAATGGATTAATGCATATGAAGTGTTTACCAAGTCATGTGTTTCTCACTTGAACTCCTTGGAGTAGTTCAAGTACCTCGAGGTCTTGTTCATGAGTGAGGGGACAATGGAGTGTGAGATTGGCCGGAGAATCGGCGCAGCAGGGACGGTATGCATTCACTGTACTGTATTGTGGTGACGAAAAGGGAACTGAGCCAAAAGGCGAAGCTCGCAGTCTACCAGTCAGTCTTCGTTCCGACTCTCACCTATGGTCATGAGGGTTGGGTCTTGACCAAAAGAACTCGATCGCAGGTACAAGCGGGCGAAATGGGTTTCCTCAGGAGGGTGGCTGGTGTCTCCCTTAGTGATAAAGTGAGAAGCTCGGTCATCCCTGAGGAGCTCTGAGAAGAGCTGCTGCTCCTTCGCTTTGAAAGGAGGCAGCTGAGGTGGTTCAACATCTGGTTAGGAGGCCTCCTGGGCACCTCCCGATGGAGGTGTTCCAATCACGTCCAGCTGAGAGGAGACCCCGGGAAGACCCAGGACTAGGTGGAAAGATTATATCTCCACACTGGCCTGGGAACGCTTCTGTATCCCCCAGTCAGAGGTGGTTAATGTGGCTCGGAAAAGGGAAGTTTTGGGGTCCCCTGCTGGAGCTGTTGTCCCCACGACCCATTCTGGATAAGCGGATGAAGATGAAGAAGATGGGTTTCTCACCACATGTTGTTTTATTTAAAACTTAATTAGTACCATTTTTATATCTTTGGACAACTTTTTTATATTTCCACTTATGCATGGTGTGTGCTTTGTATTATGTACTAATGTACACTTTTTTAATCACAAATAAATTAATTATGAAAAATTATGAATGTTGTTGAAAGTAACTAAATAATATAATAACGTAATGTTTGGTCCAAGCCAGTATAAGCTCTGGAATTTGGTTTAAAAGCAATTTTATGTTATCTTTCAAATGAGACAAAATCACTTTATTTTAATAGAAGACCAAATCCTCACATTTTCGCAGCTGAAACTAGTATTAATTTATTCTTTGGTGAAAGATACGGAACTTAAAAAAAATCTTGTCATTGCTCTGGCACATAACTGTATCACATACCTGGTTTTCTATCAGTTTCATTTCCAAATTTGTATAGTGGGTCAAATACGCAGTAGTTGTACCACAGTAGTCTTTCATCCTAAACATAATGCCCAAACTGACCACACCCCTTTTTCCCACACTGTGAGTCACACAACAGTTTATGAGGGTTTTTGCAAAGTTGTAACTTCATTTCTAAATTACATAGAAAGCTGGAAGTTGCTACCCTGGCTAATTCTTATTCACACATACAGGCTGTTCTGCTGGACCAAAATACCCAAACTGAGCTACAGCTTAGGGAAGCAAAAAGCAACAGTACTGCATACTTAAAAAAAAAAAGAAGCGAAAGATGATGAGAAAGTTTACCATATTTTGACACTTTTGCAAACCCTGTAACAAACCCATATAATCGGGTCAGCTAAAATCAAATGGTATATACACTCAACAAAAATATAAACGCAACACTTTTGGTTTTGCTCCCATTTTGTATGAGATGAACTCAAAGATCTAAAACTTTTAACACATACACAATATCACCATTTCCCTCAAATATTGTTCACAACCCAGTCTAAATCTGTGATAGTGAGCACTTCTCCTTTGCTGAGATAATCCATCCCACCTCACAGGTGTGCCATATTAAGATGCTGATTAGACACCATGATTAGTGCACAGGTGTGCCTTAGACTGCCCACAATAAAAGGCCACTCTGAAAGGTGCAGTTTTGTTTTATTGGGGGGGGGATACCAGTCAGTATCTGGTGTGACCACCATTTGCCTCATGCAGTGCAACACATCTCCTTCGCATAGAGTTGATCAGGTTGTCAATTGTGGCCTGTGGAATGTTGGTCCACTCCTCTTCAATGGCTGTGCGAAGTTGCTGGATATTGGCAGGAACTGGTACACGCTGTCGTATACGCTGGTCCAGAGCATCCCAAACATGCTCAATGGGTGACATGTCCGGTGAGTATGCCGGCCATGCAAGAAATGGGACATTTTCAGCTTCCAGGAATTGTGTACAGATCCTTGCAACATGGGGCCGTGCATTATCCTGCTGCAACATGAGGTGATGTTCTTGGATGTATGGCACAACAATGGGCCTCAGGATCTCATCACGGAATCTCTGTGCATTCCAAATGCCATCAATAAAATGCACCTGTGTTCTTCATCCATAACAGACACCTGCCCATACCATAACCCCACCGCCACCATGGGCCACTCGATCCACAACATTGACATCAGAAAACCGCTCACCCACACGACGCCACACATGCTGTCTGCCATCTGCCCTGAACAGTGTGAACCGGGATTCATCCATGAAGAGAACACCTCTCCAACGTGCCAAACGCCAGCGAATGTGAGCATTTGCCCACTCAAGTCGGTTACGACGACAAACAGGAGTCAGGTTGAGACCCCGATGAGGACGATGAGCATGCAGATGAGCTTCCCTGAGACGGTTTCTGACAGTTTGTGCAGACATTCTTTGGTTATGCAAACCGATTGTTTCAGCAGCTGTTCGAGTGGCTGGTCTCAGACGATCTTGGAGGTGAACATGCTGGATGTGGAGGTCCTGGGCTGGTGTGGTTACACGTGGTCTGCGGTTGTGAGGCTGGTTGGATGTACTGCCAAATTCTCTGAAACGCCTTTGGAGACAGCTTATGCTAGAGAAATGAACATTCAATACACGAGCAACAGCTCTGGTTGACATTCCTGCTGTCAGGATGCCAACTGCACGCTCCCCCAAAACTTGCGACATCTGTGGCATTGTGCTGTGTGATAAAACTGCACCTTTCAGAGTGGCCTTTTATTGTGGGCAGTCTAAGGCACACCTGTGCACTAATCATGGTGTCTAATCAGCATCTTGATATGGCACACCTGTGAGGTGGGATGGATTATCTCAGCAAAGGAGAAGTGCTCACTATCACAGATTTAGACTGGTTTGTGAACAATATTTGAGGGAAATGGTGATATTGTGTATGTGGAAAAAGTTTTAGATCTTTGACTTCATCTCATACAAAATGGGAGCAAAACCAAAAGTGTTGCGTTTATATTTTTGTTGAGTGTATATATATATCTATATAGATATATATATATATATACACTTGTAAATTACCCATACGGGCAGGGACACAACTGTAAGTTGATTTGTGGCTGTTAGCCCATCTTATTTTCAACAAAAGTTAATTCCTCAAATGAATTAACAGCCTTGCTGGAGCTTTTGTCACCATCTAGTGGTCAATGTGGGCATTTCAGGGCTTCTGTTCATTTTCTGTTAAACAGAATGTAAACAAATTTTTTTTCAGCGTTACAAATTTACAAATAACTGATGATATGACTTGATGATAAAAATACTTGGATTTGATTTGAAATTTAAGACAGTGTAGTAATCTGAACTGTCTGAGGATTTGTGTGGTGTGAAAGAGCTGTCAATCATCTGTTGTGTTGTCTCTGATGATTTATGAAGAGTCCATAATGATTTCACAAAGAGGACATGGGTTAATTTCAGTATTTGAAATAACATATGTTCTTGTATTTTGAGGGTGTTTCTGCTTAGAATAAAATTAATAGTAAGTCCCTTTGGCTGCTCCCTTGTTCTTCAGTCGGGGTTACCATAGCAGATCCAAGGTGGCTCTGCATGTTGAATTGGCACAAATTTTACACTGGCTGCCCTTACTGACACAATTCCACAATACATGGAGAAATGTGGCAGGGATGGGGTTTGAACCAGGAACCTAACACTGAAACCAAGTGCACTAACCACTTGTCCACCAAGCAAAACTGACAAGTTGAGTTAATAAAATAAGGATAAAAATGACAGGAAATGGTGGTCATAGTTGACCTGTAGAGTCCATAACAGAATGTAACTGATCATATAAATTACATGGAGTCTGTAATGCCAGACAATGCAACCATGGCCATTATATGCAAACAATGTAAAAAAAAATTTTATCTGATGAGGATACTTCATGAAGTGTTGAATAATATCCCAAAATGATTATATTTAATTTGAACATAACTTGAACAACAACAGGATAAAAGACAAAAATCGCCCTCTTTGCAAAATTTATTGATTGTGGCTGACCTGAATGTGAATGGAACTGGAATGGAGATAGCACCCAGACTTTACTGTGTATTCCTGTAAGCATCATTCCCTTATAGTCTAAATTTAACAAAACAACATATAACTTGACCAAATGTGTGTGCGTACGTTCCCCAATTCCAATGAAGTTGGGACATTGTGTAAAATGTAAATAAAACAGAATACAATGATTTGCAAATCCTCTTAAACCTATATTCAATTGAATACACCACAAAGACAAGCTTTTTAATGTTTAAACTGATAATCTTTATTATTTTTGAGCAAATATTTGCTCATTTTGAAATGGATGCCTGCAACACGTTTCAAAAAAAATGGGACAGTGGTATGTTTACCACTGTGTTACATCACCTTCTAACAACACTCAGTAAGCGTTTGGGAACTCAGGACGCTAATTGTTGAAGCTTTGTAGGTGAATTCTTTCTCATTCTTGCTTGATGTACGACTTCAGTTGTTCAACAGTCCGGGGTCTCCATTGTCGTGTTTTGCGCTTCATAATGCACCACACATTTTCAGTGGGCGACAGGTCTGGACTGCATTCAGGCCAGTCTAGTACCCGCACTCTTTTACTAAGAAGCTACACTGTTGTAACACGTACAGAATGTGGCTTGGCATTGTTTTGCTGAAATAAGCAGGGGCGTCCCTGAAAAAGACGTTGCTTGGATGGCAGCATGTGTTGCTCCAAAACCTGGATGTACCTTTCAGCATTGATGGTGCCATCATAGATGTGTAAGTTGCCCGTGCCATGGGCACTAACACACCCCCATACCATCACAGATGCTGACTTTTGAACTTTGTGCTGGTAACAATCTGGCTGGTCTTTTTCCTCTTTTGTCCGGAGGACACGACGTCCACGATTTTCAAAAACAATTTGAAATGTGGACTCATCAGACCACAGCACACTTTTCCACTTTGCGTCTGTCAATTTAAAATGAGCTCGGGCCCAGAGAAGGCGGCAGCGTTTCTGGATGTTGTAGATGTATGGCTTTCGCTTTGTATGGTAAAGTTTTAACTTGCGCTTGTACAACCCCTGGCAAAAATTATGGAATCACCGGCCTCGGAGGATGTTCATGCAGTTGTTTAATTTTGTAGAAAAAAAACAGATCACAGACATGACACAAAACTAAAGTCATTTCAAATGGCAACTTTCTGGCTTTAAGAAACACTATAAGAAATCAGGAAAAAAAAATTGTGGCAGTCAGTAACGGTTACGTTTTTAGACCAAGCAGAGGGTAAAAAATATGGAATCACTCAATTCTGAGGAAAAAATTATGAAATCATGAAAAACAAGAACGCTCCAACACATCACTAGTATTTTGTTGCACCACCTCTGGCTTTTATAACAGCTTGCAGTCTCTGAGGCATGGACGTAATGAGTGACAAACGTACTCTTCATCAATCTGGCTCCAACTTTCTCTGATTGCTGTTGCCAGATCAGCTTTGCAGGTTGGAGCCTTGTCATGGACCATTTTGTTCAACTTCCACCAAAGATTTTCAATTGGATTAAGATCCGGACTATTTGCAGGCCATGACATTGACCCTATGTGTCTTTTTGCAAGGAATGTTTTCACAGTTTTTGCTCTATGGCAAGATGCATTATCATCTTGAAAAATGATTTCATCATCCCCAAACATCCTTTCAATTGATGGGATAAGAAAAGTGTCCAAAATATCAATGTAAACTTGTGCATTTATTGATGATGTAATGACAGCCATCTCCCCAGTGCCTTTGCCTGACATGCAGCCCCATATCATCAATGACTGTGGAAATTTACATGTTCTCTTCAGGCAGTCATCTTTATAAATCTCATTGGAACGGCACCAAACAAAAGTTCCAGCATCATCACCTTGCCCAATGCAGATTCGAGATTCATCACTGAATATGACTTTCATCCAGTCATCCACAGTCCACGATTGCTTTTCCTTAGCCCATTGTAACCTTTTTTTTCTGTTTAGGTGTTAATGATGGCTTTCATTTAGCTTTTCTGTATGTAAATCCCATTTCCTTTAGGCGGTTTCTTACAGTTCGGTCACAGACGTTGACTCCAGTTTCCTCCCATTTGTTCCTCATTTGTTTTGTTGTGCATTTTCGATTTTTGAGACATATTGCTTTAAGTTTTCTGTCTTGATGCTTTGATGTCTTCCTTGGTCTACCAGTATGTTTGCCTTTAACAACCTTCCCATGTTGTTTGTATTTGGTCCAGAGTTTAGGCACAGCTGACTGTGAACAACCAACATCTTTTGCAACATTGCGTGATGATTTACCCTCTTTTAAAAGTTTGATAATCCTCTCCTTTGTTTCAATTGACATCTCTCGTGTTGGAGCCATGATTCATGTCAGTCCACTTGGTGCAACAGCTCTCCAAGGTGTGATCATTCCTTTTTAGATGCAGACTAACGAGCAGATCTGATTTGATGCAGCTGTTAGTTTTGGGGATGAAAATTTACAGGGTGATTCCATAATTTATTCCTCAGAATTGAGTGAGTCCATATTTTTTCCCTCTGCTTGGTCTAAAAAAGTAACCGTTACTGACTGCCACAATTTTTTTTTCTTGATTTCTTATAGTGTTTCTTAAAGCCAGAAAGTTGCCATTTGAAATGACTTTAGTTTTGTGTCATGTCTGTGATCTGCTTTTTTTCTACAAAATTAACTGAATGAACATCCTCCGAGGCCGGTGATTCCATAATTTTTGCCAGGGGTTGTAGATGTAGCGACAAACTGTGTTAACTGACAATTTTTTTCTGAAGTGTTCCTGAGCCCACACATTAAGATCCTTTACACAATTATGTTGGTTTTTAGTGCAGTGCCGCCTGAGGGATCAAAGGTCACGGGCATTCAGTGTTGGTTTTTGGCCTTGCCGCTTAACGTGTAGAAAGTTCTCCAAATTGTCTAAATCTTCTGATTATATTATGGACTGTAGATGATGGATTCCCTAAATTCCTTGCAATTGAACGTTGAGAAACATTGTTCTTAAACTGTTGGAGGACTATTTCTTCACACAGTTGTTCACAAGGTGGTGATCCTCGCCCATCTTTGCTTGTGAACAGCTGAGCCTTTTGGGTATGCAACTTTTTTCCCAGTCTTTTGTTGCCCCTGTCACAGCTTTTTTGAAATGTGTTGCAGGCATCCATTTCAAAATGAGCAAATATTTGCACAAAAACAATAAAGTTTATCAGTTTGAAAATTAAATACCTTGACTTTGTGGTGTATTCAATTGAATATAGGATTTGCAAATCATTGTATTCTGTTTTTATGTACATTTCACACAACGTCCCAACTTCATTGAATTGGGGTTGTATTTACAGTTTTTATGAATATTATCATCAACAATAGCTTTTGGTTTGTTTAATTTGTGAATTTTTGCTTTGTGACCTGTAACGTTGTAACTTTTCATTCATCTTTGCTGACAGGTCACACTCTGGGATGTGAAACGTTGGATCGATCATCATGGCTTTCCTCCAGGGAACGTGTTGAGCTCACAAACAGAATTACCTGAAGTTAAATACTGTTTTGAAAGAACTGAAGTTTTGCTGCAGTCATGTCAGCAGATGAAGACGTGGTCCCAGACACAGCTCCGCCACAGTTTGTGAATCCCCCGCCTCCTGAGGTGACCAATCCCAGCAAACCAGGCCGAAGGACCAACCAGCTGCATTTCATGCAAAATGTTGTGGTCAAATCACTGTGGCGGCACAACTTTGCTTGGCCTTTTCATCAACCTGTCGATGCTGTGGCTCTCGGACTCCCGGTGAATATTTTGCAGTTGTCAACTGTTGGGTGAAGAGTAAAGCCATCGTTCACTGTAAAATTTTGTCAAATAAAATGAATTAAAACAGTAGTTCTCTTGCCTTTCATGCTGTTTTTGTTTATTGTGCAAAATGGCTGAATATGGAGGTCAAACTTAAGAGTGTGTTTGTTTATTTTCATGAGGATTATCACAAGATCATAACATCCCCGATGGACATGGGAACCATCAAGAAACGCCTGGAGAATAACTACTACTGGAGCTCGTCTGAGTGTATGCAAGACTTGAACACCATGTTCACCAACTGCTACATATACAACAAGGTGAGGTGAGCCACAGATTCTCTGCGTATGCACGCTGAGTCCACTAACCCCTCTTGTCTTCTAGCCTACAGATGACATCGTGTTGATGGCTCTGGCCTTGGAGAAGATTTTCTTACAAAAAGTTGCCCTGATGCCTCGAGGAGAAGTTGACTTTGTACCTCACTCAGCTAAAGGCAAGACCAAAAAAAGTAGCCCTGGAGGTAATGTAAAGTTGCACGATGCTGCTTCACATCTCATCTCCAGAATTATCTACAAGAGGCAGTTTAATACTAAATACAGCCTTAAAGATTTTGACCTTTGCTGTGATATTAAACGTGGAATTTTGGCAATCTAATTTACAGGATTTGGCTATAACTCTGCCCCTAATGGGGTCAGAGAGCCAAAACACTGCAAAAATAGGGTGACATATCTTTGTGACATTATAAGGCAAAAATGAAAGGAGAACGCACGGTGATGGAAAATGATAAAAGAACATGTGGAGGGAGAGTCCGCATCACCTCCAGGTGCCAGCTGAAGTGATTCAGATTTGATCAAATCTTGAAGCCCCTGTCACGTAGCAAGAATGTGGAGGAACCATTCCGACGTGGCAAATAGTGCTCTAATCCGACGTGTTAGGGAGGAAATGAGGTGTGGTCAGCCGTGATCCGAACGCATCCGGACTGCCTCGTGCACACCTGCAGGATGCAGCCCAAACATATTTCAGACAACAGTCAGATGACATAGACTGCTGTCAGATGGCACAGGCATTGGAGCTCTCACTCACCCACGCAATCAAATCTCTAGTGTGTGTCTCACATGACAGAGAGCGTGCGTCTACTCACGTAGAACAGGTGACCCCAGTGATAAGTGTGTCCACTCAGCTGCGCGCATGTTCACAATGGCTGAATGAGCCACGTGTGCTTGCATGTGTGGAACAGGTGATCAAAGCAGTGTGCGAGTGTGTGGTCGAAATGTTCGCTCAGCTGCATGTATATGTGTTCATAAACGCTGTACCAGCCACTCTGCATGCGCATGTGGGGCACACGTGTACGTGAGCACAGGAGTTGTCCATCTAGAGAGTGCACAAACAGGCTGACAGCTGTCAGTGATCGTCTGCTGTTAGACCGGTGAAAAAGCCCTCTAGGTGTTTGATCAGGATGTACTTGCACTGCTAGATTTTATTTGTCTGGCTGGACTCTGTAACTGCTGGTGATTTGTGCTGGCAGTGCGCCAGCTTCCCACGTGCGCAACATTTAGATGTAGCCAGTGGACCTTCTCTTTTCTCATTTTTTTTAAACTCCTTTTTTGTTGTCATTTTACTTGATACACATCTTAACACAACTGTAGTTGGATTATCTTTGTGGGACGGCACTTCACATGGGATTTATTTATAACAGAGGTGGATAATGCTTTTGTCATCTGATCGACGTTGCCAGCACACAGTGCAGCCAGTTGAAAGGGACTTGACCAGCTGTCTGCGCTGCACTGTGGAATGCGAGGTACCAGTGGTGATTTACATGTTTATTTATGTCGTCATGTGCTGCGCAAACATTTCCACATAATACCTGCTACAGATTTAGCAGGTTAACGTTTAATAATATGTGCGTTACAGCGGTGACATCCCATTCAGCTGTGTTTCTGGGCACCGCACCGAGCCTCTGACGCGCACACAGTGCCACATACATGTGCATAACAACATTTCCTTCATCCTCCCTGGCCGGCGTCCAGTGGAGGTGGACAAACGTGGCACAGCATGTCGGCAGGCTTCGCTGTGACTGATCGATCTCAGAGCTTAATCAACCGCGATCAGATCATTTCAGATGCTGTTTTGATGCCGTCAGAATATGTAAATTGCGGTCAGATAGTCACCAGATTACACATGGACCAGCGTCGGATAAGTGTCCCATCTTGACGGTGCCTGGAGGGTTTTGAATATGTGCGTCACACTCGGGGCTGATTTTTGATCAACTGTGTCGACTTCCGCAGATGGCTGTCAGAACATTTTGGAACTGAAATACGGCACTTTTCGGATCTGCGCCGATTCATAATTCCAACGCCACTCTGCGTGATTCCGGCTGTGTGTGACGGGGGTATGGCAATGTGTTATTCAGAATAAAAAAGGGATTCTGTAATTATATTAGATCATGTCATGGATCAAACCATCAGTTTGTGTTGTTGAAAACCTTGATGTGGGATTGGGATACATGTGATCTATAAAAAATGGATTATCAGGAGAAGGGCGGACATGAATTGTTCAATTATTACAATGATATATTCGATAAAGCAGACGTTAGTCTACCTGTTAAACCTATCAATGCTGTTAACTGAAAACATAGTAAAAAAATAATAATTCATGAAATAATCCCCCAAGGCATTTTCAGTGTCAAACAAAAAATGTTTTGAACAGTGGCCAGGCTTGAGATCCACCCCCTGAAAGCACAGCTTCTAAACGCTGGTGTCTTCATGAAGGAAGAATTCTGGATGTGAGTTTACTTCCTATCTATCGGAGGTTTATCAGTTTGTATTAATGAAAACAAATGAAGAAATTATAAACAGATTTGTGTGTAATTATGTGTGTATTAATAACGCATAATTTAATAGTTTTTTCTTTGTTTGTTTTGTGGTTCAGATGACTTGAAATGGAAATGACAAAAAAGGTTTTTCTTTAAAAAAAATTTTATTGTTTTATTTTATCTCTCTTCAAATAAAAAACTAAAGTTGACCCCATGTTGTTCTACCATTTATTCGTCATAAGTCTTTTATTGTAATATTTAGTCCAAATGCAGTATTATTATATGGCTGAAATGCTACACGCGCTGTGATTTGCTGATTACCAGTTGGATATTTTCCCATATCGGACCAGTTACCATGACAGTCGGTCGGAACGCGTATTTTTTTTTACAAACCAGGAAGCTAAAAACACGATTAGAAAAACCAAGTCGGGCATGAACGTACTTCATAAATATCTAAACAGCATCCGAAAAAGCACAGATTGAAAGCTTACCAGCTGATGACCTTCACCATGTCTTAAGATAGTGGAGGTGAAGAAAGCGAACAGGTCTGACTATGAGCCCAACACCGTCAGCAACTGGGATTCCCAAATCTGGATTACTTTATCGTGATTATTTTTTAATCTTTTTTTTTTTTTTTTTACAACTGGCCCCAGAAGTGAACCAGTTCTTGTCTCAGTAACAGATTATCTCCACAAAGCACAGATTGAAAGCTTACCAGCTGATGACCTTCACCATGTCTTAAGATAGTGGAGGTGAAGAAAGCGAACAGGTCTGACTATGAGCCCAACACCGTCAGCAACAGGTTTCATATTCGGGCGATACTGTTAGTTTGCGTGTTTTTATATATATATATATATATATATATATATATATATATATATATATAATAAACAAAATGATATGAACAAATGCAAAAATGAACAGATTACATAATCCTGCATAGCAAAAAACTGGGATTCCCAAATCTGGATTACTTTATCGTGATTATTTTTTAATCTTTTTTTTTTTTTTTTTTTTACAACTGGCCCCAGAAGTGAACCAGTTCTTGTCTCAGTAACAGATTATCTCCACAAAATTTAAATTTAACTAAAATGTTTTTCCTGCTTTTTGAGGTATGTTGCCATTCAAACAGACAGAGGCAGAGCCATGATCTGGGCCCTGCCTCGAACATATATTTGAGGTATTAAAGTTTCCATGCCTCAAACATGTTTCTGTACGCTGTCATTTTGTTTGTTGGTGTGTGTGTGTGTGTGCGTGCGTGCAGGTGGGACTGATGAAGCACAGGCTGGTCTCAGCAGCGTGTCTTCGGGCCCAAAACGGCCACCACAGACCACCACTAAAGTGAGTCAGTGTTTAAATTTTTTTAATTCTTGCCAGAAAGGGGAATTTTTACATAATTTGTTTTTGCTTATTTTATGTGCCAATAAAGAAGAAGAAAGGGGTGAAGAGGAAAAGTGACACCATGACAGATGCGCCCTCAGAAATCCTAACCGGCTCGAGCGATTCGCCAGAAGTCAAGCGGCGGCGTGACAGCATGTGCAGAGCGGCTAATCCCACAAAGATGGACTCTGAAGCGTCGCTGCAACAACAGACTGAGCAGAACAAGCCGAGCACACAGCTGAAGTACTGTCAGAATGTGCTAAAGGAAATGCTTTCTAAGAAACACGCGGCCTATGCCTGGCCTTTCTACCAGCCCGTCGACGTTGAAGCTCTGCAGCTGCACGACTACCACAACATCATCAAATACCCCATGGATCTCAGTACCGTCAAAGTAAATATCCCCACACCCACCTCCCATCCCCTGATTCACTGTATTTGATTACATTCAGGTGTTGATTTTCAGAAAAAGTTGGACGCACGAGAGTATCAGGATGCTCAAGCTTTCGCTGCAGACGTCAGGTTAATCTTCTCTAACTGCTACAAATACAATCCGTCACATCACGAAGTTGTCGCTCAGGCCCGAAGACTTCAGGTGCTTTTTATTTCTTAAGCCTTGAAAAGGATTTGAGTGGTTTCCACAGCTTCAGATTTTCACTCCTGTTCACTCTTCCCTCTGCACACTTTGATTTCAGGGTGTGTTTGAGAAGCATTTTGCAAAGATTCCAGACGAGCCGGTTGAGTTCATTCCACTAGGGGGAGCTGTGACTGCCAAAGACACCACTTCTTGTGCAGTAAGCTGCAAAAGCAACTCCAGCGTGGACAAGCTGGACTCGGCAGAGGACCGCGCCACCCGACTTGCAGAGTTGCAAGAGCAGGTGGGTGCAGAACAGGTGAGTATGCATGTTTCCTGTCATCTGCAGGACCTGACCTATATCTGTTCCACACAAACACAAAAAGGCCGCCGTCGTACACCCGGCACAAAGACGCACACAGTGCAAGTGCCTTTGCTAGGTTCCAGCCAAGTCACTTGTCGTTTTCACAGCCAGTACCCACAATGTTTAAGTTACATTTGTAGCTGCGCTATTGTGAGCACACCGCAGGCATGGTATAGAAGAGGATTTTCTTTAACCAAAACATCACATCTAGGCTTGCATCTCAGGCAAATTGTAGCTGAACAGTCGGGTCTTTTTAAGAAATTCCTCCTCTATACCACTTCATCATGAAGCTGTATAACTGGGGATAGAAAAATGCAAAACATGCACTATACACAATTTCTCCAATCACAGCCACAGAAGCCTGTAACTTCTTCTGGGTTGTCTGGGTGTCTTGGTGTCTTTCCTCACTCTTCTCTTTTTTGCACAGTCACTCAGTTTTTGAGAACTGTCTACTCCACACAGATTTACCATCGAGTGCCACACTGTTAGTGTTTCTTCATAATTTATGTAAATCAAGTCCAAGATATATTCAAGATTTTCAGGACTTGGAAATGTTCATGTATCCATCCCCTGACTTGTCTGAAAAAACAGGAAATAAAACGGATTATTTACAGGTATTATAACATAACACAGCATGTTTTTGCCTGTCAAAAAATCTTCCACGAATGTCACACACCTCTCTCATTTCGTCTAACGTCGTGGAGGTCGCAACTGAGCATGTTGATCCTTCTTGATGACTAGTGATCCTTAATAGAACGTAACAACGTTCGTAGTGGTTCCTGTGATGGTTCTTGGAGCCCAAACTGTCACGCATTATTACGAAGTGACACTGAAACTGTCAAGTTTTGACACGACTTGTAACGTGGTGTCACATTTCACTGCGTGCCACAACGAATTAGTTTTCTGTCACGTGCACACAATTAAACCCAGCTCCACAGCGTTCAGTTTGATGCAGTATGCCGAAGAGGAACAGTGACGCGAAGTTGGCCATGTGTCGTTCCACAGTTCCTGCTGAAGCTCCTCAGGACACTCCTGCAGGTGTTGCACCTGCTGTTGTAACCGATGAGCGGGAGAACGAGTTTGAGCCAGAGGAACCAGTGGAGCGAGAGGAGACTCACGTGCAGCCACACATCTCTGCACCTCCTCCAGTCCGGCGGAGGAAGAAGCGTGCGCACAATTAAACCCTGCTGCACCGCATTGAGGGCTGGGTCGTGCCTGACCCTGACTCTCCTGACTAGTCCCAGGATGGGAGCTGTCAGGACTGCTGATGCCAGAGCTGAGTTCTGTCTTTACCTGATCTGTGCCTGATTTGCTTCTCTGTCCAAAGAATTCATATGTCTATCCCCCTGTCTTTTCATTCTCAACTAACCCTATGAAAAGAATAAGCCAGTATTATTAATCCAAGCATCACTTAAAGTTACACAATGTTATTAAATCCCACTTCCAGCCTAAAAAAGTGTCAGGACAAATAGACCCTGTAGATGTAAATTACAATTCAAACATTTCAGCTAGTTGAATGTAGAACTGCATGATATGGCCAAATTACAACCCCAATTCTAATGAAGTTGGGACGTTGTGTAAAATGTAAATAAACACAGAATACAATGATTTGCAAATCCTCTTCAACCTATATTCAATTGAATACACCACAAAGACAAGATATTTAATGTTTTTGTGCAAATATTTGCTCATTTTGAAATGGATGCTTGCAACACATTTCAGAAAAGCTGGGACAGGGGCAGCAAAATACTGGGAAAGTTGATGAATGCTCAAAGGACACCTGTTTGGAACATTCCACAGGTGAACAGGTTAATTGGAAACACGTGAGTGTCATGATTGGGTATAAAAGGAGCATCCCCAAAAGGCTCAGCTGTTCACAAGCAAAGATGGGTAAGGATCACCATCTTGTGAACAACTGCATGAAGAAATAGTCATCCAACAGTTTAAGAACAATGTTTCTCAACGTTCAATTGCAAGGAATTTAGGGAATCCATCATCTACAGTCCATAATATAATCAGAAGATTCAGAGAATTTGGAAAACTTTCTACACGTAAGCGGCAAGGCCACAAACTAACACTGAATGCCCGTGACCTTCGATCCCTCAAGCAGCACTGCATTAAAAACCAACATAATTGTGTAAAGGATGTTACAGTGTGGACCCAGGAACACTTCAGAACACGTACGCACACACATTTGGTCAAGTTATATGTTGTTTTGTTAAATTTAGACTATAAGGGAATGATGCTTACAGGACTACACAGTAAAGTCTGAGTGCTAACTCCATTCCAATTCCATTCACATTCAGGTCAGCCACAATCAATGAATTTTGCAAAGAGGGCGATTTTTGTCTTTTATCCTGTGTTGTTCAAGTTGTGTCCAAATTAAAATATAATCATTTTGGGATATTATTCAACACTTAATGAAGTATCCTCATCAGATAAAAATTTTTACAGAGTTTGAATATAATGGCCATGGTTGCATTTTCTGGCGTTACAGACTCCATGTAAGTTATATGATCAATTACATTCTGTTATGGACTGTACAGGTCAACTATGATGACCATTTACTGTCATTTTTATCCTTATTTTATTAACTCACCGTGTCATTATAGCGGGGGGTGGTGGACAAGTGGTTAGTGCACTTGGTTTCAGTGTGTTAGGTTCCTGGTTAAAACCCCATCCCTCCCACATTTCTCCATGTATTGTGGAATTGCGTCAGTAAGGGCAACCAGTGTAAAATTTGTCCCAATTCAACATGCAGAGCCACCTTGGATCTGCTATGGTAACCCCAACTGAAGAACAAGAGAGCAGCCAAAGGGACTTACTATGAATTTTATTCTAAGCAGAAACATCCGCAAAATACAAGAACATATGTTATTTCAAATACTGAAATTAATCCGGGCATCACTTAAAGTTACACAATGTTATTAAATCCCACTTCCAGCCTAAAAAAGTGTCAGGACAAATAGACCCCTGTAGATGTAAATTACAATTCAAACATTTCAGCTAGTTGAATGTAGAACTGCATGATATGGCCAAATTACAACCCCAATTCCAATGAAGTTGGGACATTGTGTAAAATGTAAATAAACACACAATACAATGATTTGCAAATCCTCTTCAACCTATATTTAATTGAATACACCACAAAAACAAGATATTTAATGTTTTTGTGCAAATATTTGCTCATTTTGAAATGGATGTCTGCAGCACATTTCAAAAAAGTTGGGACAGGGGCAACAAAATACTGGGAAAGTTGATGAATGCTAAAGGAACACCTGTTTGGAAACAGGTGAGTGTCATGATTGGGTATAAAAGGAGCATCCCCAAAAGGCTCAGCCATTCACAAGCAAAGATGGGACGGGGATCACCACTTTCTGAACAACTGCATGAAAAATTAGTCCCACAGTTTCTCAATGTTCAATTGCAAGGAATTTAGTGATTCCCTCATCTACAGTCCATAATTTAATCAGAAGATTCAGAGAATCTGGAGAACTTTCTACACGTAAGCAGAAAGGCCGAAAACCAACATTGAATGCCCGTGACCTTCGATCCCTTAGGTGGCACTGAATTAAAAACCAACATCATCGTTTATAGGATCTTACCGCATGGGCTCAGGAACACTTCAGAAAACCATTGTCAGTTAACACAGTTCGTCACTACATCTGCAAGTGCAAGTTAAAAGTCTACCATGTAAAGCAAAAGCCATACATCAACAACATCCAGAAACATCGTCGCTTTCTCTGGGCCCGAGCTCATTTGAAATGGACAGACGCAAAGTGGAAAAGCGCTGTGGTCTGATGAGTCCACACTTCAAATTGTTTTTGGAAATCATGGACGTTGTGTCCTCTGGACAAAAGAGGAAAAAGACCATCCAGATTGTTACCAGCACAAAGTTCAAAAGCCAGCATCTGTGATGGTATGAGGGTGTGTTCGTGCCCATGGCAGGGGCAACTTACACATCTGTGATGGCACCATCAATGCTGAAAGGTACATCCAGTTTTTGGAGTAACACATGCTGCCATCCAAGCAATGTCTTTTTCAGGGATGTCACTGCTTATTTCAGCAAGACAGTGCCAAGCCACATTCTGCACGTGTTATGGCCTAGTTCAAAAATAATGAAGCCTAACTGCTGATTTGCATTGCATTTGTCATGAACAAGCCATTATTTTATTTAGCACCATCCAAATTTATCTGTGAGTTGCCTGTTGTCTCTTTAACAGGTACTGAAAATTTCATGGAAAAATTCCGCACAGTTCCAGAGATATGCACGAAATTTACCCCAAAAATAGCATGTTTTTCATCAGATTTGTGTGACATTGATATTAATACAATAACATGCTTTTGGAGGGCAGTATGCATTTTCAGAGGCCCGACGTTCACGACCAGTCACCCAAAGTGACAGATATTCGCCCTCGTCTAACTCGGGCGAATATCTGTCATTTTGGGTGACTGGTCGTGAACAGAGGGACTCAGAAAATGCACACCGCACAACAACAGCATGTTATTTGCATTATTATCACTTTTTTCTGAGATACACAACACGTAACGCGTACATAAACAGTTAGCTTACTTTAACTTTTGTCGTGTCTGCTGGCGCGCGCTGCTCTCCAAATTCGCCAGTGCGTCCTCATCAGGCTGGCTGCTCATGGCTGCTGTTGTCGTACTATCTATGAGAAAATCATCCGGAATATCCATATTGGGATCAACACACACTTCTCGCCTTTTTAGCCCCCCCCCCGCGGACAGTTCTTGGGCAGTTGAAAGTTAAAGAAATAACCTTGTATTTTGTCAGTTTGTTTGTGCTTCATACTAATACACAGTAATACATTTTAAAAGTAGAAATGTCATTTCCTAGAAAAAACATCATGTTTCTAAACCAAGGTAAAATTGTCGCAAGCGTAACGCTGAGAATAAGTCCTTGACTTATTTGTGTCTAAACCTTAGGTATATCTCCGACTCTGCTTCAATAGAATAATTATATTACTTGTTCAGTTATACCAGGAATGTACAGAATTTCTTTGTTTCAGGCTTCTGCAGACTAAAGAAGATACCTCCAACTGTTGTCGCAAGCGTTACGCTCAACCACATTATAGTATATACACTCAACAAAAATGTAAACGCAACACTTTTGGTTTTGCTCCCATTTTGTATGAGATGAACTCAAAGATCTAAAACTTTTTCCACATACACAATATCACCATTTCCCTCAAATATTGTTCACAAACCAGTCTAAATCTGTTATAATGAGCACTTCTCCTTTGCTGAGATAATTCATCCCACCTCACAGGTGTGCCATACCAAGATGCTGATTAGACACCATGATTAGTGCACAGGTGTGCCTTAGACTGCCCACAATAAAAGGCCACTCTGAAAGGTGCAGTTTTGTTTTATTGGGGGGGATACCAGTCAGTATCTGGTGTGACCACCATTTGCCTCATGCAGTCCAACACATCTCCTTCTCATAGAGTTGATCAGGTTGTCACTTGTGGCCTGTGGAATGTTGGTCCACTCCTCTTCAATGGCTGTGCGAAGTTGCTGGATATTGGCAGGAACTGGTACACGCTGTCGTATACGCCGGTCCAGAGCATCCCAAACATGCTCAATGGGTGACATGTCCGGTGAGTATGCCGGCCATGCAAGAACTGGGACATTTTCAGCTTCCAAGAATTGTGTACATATCCTTGCAACATGGGGCCGTGCATTATGTTCTTGGATGTATGGCACAACAATGGGCCTGAGGATCTCGTCACGGTATCTCTGTGCATTCAAAATGCCATCAATAAAATACACCTGTGTTCTTCGCCCATACCATAACCCCACCGCCACCATGGGCCACTCGATCCACAACATTGACATCAGAAAATCGCTCACCCACACGACGCCACACACGCTGTCTGCCATCTGCCCTGCACAGTGTGAACCGGGATTCATCCGTGAAGAGAACACCTCTCCAACGTGCCAAACACCAGCGAATGTGAGCATTTGCCCATTCAAGTCGGTTACGACGACGAACTGGAGTCAGGTCGAGACCCCGATGAGGACGACGAGCATGCTGATGAGCTTCCCTGAGACGGTTTCTGACAGTTTGTGCAGAAATTCTGTGGTTATGCAAACCGATTGTTTCAGCAGCTGTCCGAGTGGCTGGTCTCAGACGATCTTGGAGGTGAACATGCTGGATGTGGAGGTCCTGGGCTGGTGTGGTTACACGTGGTCTGCGGTTGTGAGGCTGGTTGGATGCCAAATTCTCTGAAACACCTTTGGAGACGGCTTATGGTAGAGAAATGAACATTCAATACACGAGCAACAGCTCTGGTTGACATTCCTGCTGTCAGCATGCCAATTGCACGCTCCCTCAAATCTTGTGACATCTGTAGCATTGTGCTGTGTGATAAAACTGCACCTTTCAGAGTGGCCTTTTATTGTGGGCAGTCTAAGGCACACCTGTGCACTAATCATGGTGTCTAATCAGCATCTTGATATGGCACACCTGTGAGGTGGGATGGATTATCTCAGCAAAGGAGAAGTGCTCACTATCAGAGATTTAGACTGGTTTGTGAACAATATTTGAGGGAAATGGTGATATTGTGTATGTGAAAAAAGTTTTAGATCTTTGAGTTCATCTCATACAAAATGGGAGCAAAACCAAAAGTGTTGCGTTTATATTTTTGTTGAGTATATATGCACTGATAATTTCTAGCAATGACTGAACCGAGACCAATAAAAATATTGAAACTCTGATATATAACCATACCTAAAATGATAACATTTCACACAAAAAAAAACACTTTTAAATTTTGATGGTTATGTCACACTTTGGCTTCATTATTTTTGAACTAGGCCTTATAACAGCGTGTCTTCATAGTAAAAGACTGCGGGTACTAGACTGACCTGCCTGCAGTCCAGACCTGTCACCCACTGAAAATGTGTGGCGCAAAATGAAGCGCAAAATACGACAACAGAGACCCCGTACTGTTGAACAACTAAAGTCGTACATCAAGCAAAAATGGGAAAGAATTCCACCTACAAAGCTTCAACAGTTAGTGTTCTCAGTTCCCAAACGCTTATTGAGTGTTGTTTGAAGGAAAGGTGATGTAACACAGTGGTTAACATACCACTGTCCCAGCTTTTTTGAAACGTGTTGCAGGCATCCATTTCAAAATGAGCAAATATTTGCACAAAAATAATAAAGATTATCAGTTTAAACATTAAAAATCTTGTTTTGTGGTGTATTCAATTGAATATAGGTTTAAGAGGATTTTCAAATCATTATATTCTGTTATTATTTACATTTTACACAACGTCCCAACTTCATTGGAATTGGGTTGTATCGCATAACAGAAAACTTGTAACACACATAACATTACGTGTGTTACATACAGTTGCTTCTGGAGTAACACCCCATAAAAGCCATACCAGGACATTCTTTTTTTCTTTCTATACAGTGGAATATTCTCAAATCTTTTCAAAGTAAGGAAAGAAGTTCATGTCTCCAGCAGAAAAACCCCTTCATCTGGTGAAAAAAAAAAAAACAATGCTCAGTCCTTAATTTCTAGATTTACTTCATACAAAACTTTCTCATCATTGTCAACACCAACCATGCCAACCGGTGCTAGTGGATCAGTTTTACCCAGAATATTTTCAGGCCTGTGATCAATGGCATCTACTTGTACTGGCCAAGACCAATTGCCCTTCCTTATAGGTTTCATCACCGATACCAGAGTGTCATCACCTATGATCTTCTATGATCTAAATCAGCTCGCCAGGGAAAGTGCACCCATCATACCTTACAAGAACCCAGTAACCAACTTTCAAACCATTCTTTTTGGGGGCAGCCTGTGGGTATAATACAGAAAATCTGTGGTTCATTGTCTATGTATGAAACAAGTTGCATAATGAACCATCTGTACACCTAATAGCATGAACTTCACTGATACCAGAGGCATTCAGAAAAAAATGCTGAAAAAAGTAAGTTCTGTTAGATAACAGAGCACATACTCATTATTTCGTTGGACACCATATACAGGTTGACTGGAAACCAGGTGCAAAGCCATTTGAAAATAAATTGTGCATAAGTCACCAAAAGGGCATGTTAATTGTTGACGAACATTTCAAATCCATAAACAAATGTTTAAAAATGTGAAATAATTGCTAGAAAATAAAGGAAACTTTGCTCATTTCAGACGTGTAACACACATTTTTTTTTTGTAACACACGTAACCTTGTATTTCAACTGCTATTTTCTGAAGTCAATTTTCTTAATTCCACTCCTGTATCCACACAGTAGTGATATCATACAGTAAAATGATTGAGAACTCCAGAAAATACCACTGCACACTTCACAGAACTTTCACTGTTTTGAAAATTTTGTGATTTCTTTAAATCTGAATGTAACACATGTAATGCTACAACCCCTGGCAAAAATTATAGAATCACCGGCCTCGGAGGATGTTCATTCACTTGTTTAATTTTGTAGAAAAAAGCAGATCACAGACATGACACAAAACTAAAGTCATTTCAAATGGCAACTTTCTGGCTTTAAGAAACACTATAAGAAATCAAGAAAAAAAGATTGTGGCAGTCAGTAACGGTTACTTTTTTAGACCAAGCAGAGGAAAAAAATATGGACTCACTCAATTCTGAGGAATAAATTATGGAATCACCCTGTAAATTTTCATCCCCAAAACTAACACCTGCATCAAATCACATCTGCTTGTTAGTCTGCATCTAAAAAGGAGTGATCACACCTTGGAGAGCTGTTGCACCAAGTGGACTGACATGAATCATGGCTCCAACACGAGAGATGTCTATTGACACAAAGGAGAGGATTATCAAACTCTTAAAAGAGAGTAAATCATCACGCAATGTTGCAAAAGATGTTGGTTGTTCACAGTCAGCTGTGTCTAAACTCTGGACCAAATACAAACAACATGGGAAGGTTGTTAAAGGCAAACATACTGGTAGACCAAGGAAGACATCAAAGCGTCAAGACAGAAAACTTAAAGCAATATGTCTCAAAAATCGAAAATGCACAACAAAACAAATGAGGAACGAATGGGAGGAAACTGGAGTCAACGTCTGTGACCGAACTGTAAGAAACCGCCTAAAGGAAATGGGATTTACATACAGAAAAGCTAAACGAAAGCCATCAATAACACCTAAACAGAAAAAAACAAGGTTACAATGGGCTAAAGAAAAGCAATCGTGGACTGTGGATGACTGGATGAAAGTCATATTCAGTGATGAATCTCGAATCTGCATTGGGCAAGGTGATGATGCTGGAACTTTTGTTTGGTGCCATTCCAATGAGATTTATAAAGATGACTGCCTGAAGACAACATGTAAATTTCCACAGTCATTGATGATATGGGGCTGCATGTCATGTAAAGGCACTGGGAAGATGGCTGTCATTACATCATCAATAAATGCACAAGTTTACGTTGATATTTTGGACACTTTTCTGATGTTTAAGGATGATGAAATCATTTTTCAAGAAGATAATGCATCTTGCCATAGAGCAAAAACTGAAAACATTCCTTGCCAAAATACACATAGGGTCAATTTCATGACATAGGGTTAATGTCAACGAGCAGATGTGATTTGATGCAGGTGTTAGTTTTGGGGATGGAAATTTACAGGGTGATTCCATAATTTATTCCTCAGAATTGAGTGAGTCCATATTTCTTTGGTCTAAAAAAGTAACCGTTACTGACTGCCACAATCTTTTTTTCTTGATTTCTTATAGTGTTTCTTAAAGCCAGAAAGTTGCCATTTGAAATGACTTTAGTTTTGTGTCATGTCTGTGATCTGCTTTTTTTCTACAAAATTAAACAACAGAATGAACATCCTCTGAGGCCGGTGATTCCATAATATTTGCCAGGGGTTGTACTTAAACCATGCCTGGAAAAAAATGCTGAAGACCAGAATTTTTTTCACATGCTAAATTGTTCAGTATTCATATCATATCAGTAAGAAAAGTTTGCAAATTAATATTACAAGAGAGCCAAAGTTGAAAAAGTGAGTCCAAACTCTAACACACGTAACGTGGAATGGGCCTGTTGATCATTTAAATATGTTCCAGGGGAGCTTGAAGGCAGCCTGCTTCATTTACTGTTACAGAGCAGAGATTTATAAAAATCAGCTTTACGGCTTGAGTGCTAACCCGTCTTTCCTGTGCAGCTCAAAGCTGTTCATGACCAGCTCTCCACACTCTCTGCGGGCCCCGCGATGAAGCCGAAGAAGAAACACGAGAACAGCAGGCATAGTCAAAGTAACACAGATACTGCCAGGTAGGATTTAGGTAACTGTTGGCTTTTATAGTCACGGTGCATCTGTCTGCAGCGACCCAGTGATCAATGTTGTAGAAGAAAATGTTCCCTAATCTGTTGAACACTGTGAACTAAACACTGAAGTCTCCCTGTGGTCTTTTGGTATTTTATTCAACCTTGACGTTCCCCACAGGTAGCACAGACAGTCTGCGGGAGGGTGAAGGCAAGGCCTGCCCTCCTCATCAGCACATTTAAACCCCGGGAACATAACTTGCCCCAGGGTTTGTGGTTACAGACACTGAACTCTGAGAAGCATAATGTTAGCAATGTCACAAGATGGTAAACAGTTGAAAGCAAAGTAATAAACATTGGTTCAGAGCTGCATCTTCAGAGATAACTACTGTCTCCAAATGATCAGAACGGAATATTCTGTGACTGGAACATAAGTCTTGGCTGGGCATGCAAGGGTTGTTTCCACAGTTACAGACAAAGCGCTGTTTGGCTGTTGCTTTTATATGAGGGCATGAAAATTAAGCATAAGCATTTATGAAGCATTGTGAAACATGGCATTTGTAAGATTTCCTAAGCATCTACAGTAGTGTTCAGAATAATAGTAGTGCTATGTGACTAAAAAGATTAATCCAGGTTTTCAGTACTTTTCTTAGTTACATGGGAAACAAGGTACCAGTAGATTCAGTAGATTCTCACAAATCCAACAAGACCAAGCATTCATGATATGCACACTCTTAAAGCTATGAAATTGGGCTATTAGTAAAAAAAAAAAAAAAAGTAGAAAAGGGTGTGTTCGCAATAATAGTAGCATCTGCTGTTGATGCTACAAACACAAAACTATTATGTTCAAACTGCTTTTTTAGCAATCCTGTGAATCACTAAACTAGTATTTAGTTGTATAACCACAGTTTTTCATGATTTCTTCACATCTGCGAGGCATTAATTTTGTTGGTTTGGAACCAAGATTTTGCTCGTTTACTAGTGTGCTTGGGGTCATTGTCTTGTTGAAACACCCATTTCAAGGGCATGTCCTCTTCAGCATAAGGCAACATGACCTCTTCAAGTATTTTGACATATCCAAACTGATCCATGACACCTGGTATGCGATATATAGGCCCAACACCATAGTAGGAGAAACATGCCCATATCATGATGCTTGCACCACCATGCTTCACTGTCTTCACTGTGAACTGTGGCTTGAATTCAGAGTTTGTGGGTCGTGTCACAAACTGTCTGCGGCTCTTGGACCCAAAAAGAACAATTTTAGTCTCATCAGTCCACAAAATATTCCTCCATTTCTCTTTAGGCCAGTTGATGTGTTCTTTGGCAAATTGTAACCTCTTCTGCACGTCTTTTATTTAACACAGGGACTTTGTGGGGGATTCTTGCAAATAAATTAGCTTCACACAGGCGTCTTCTAACTGTCACAGCACTTACAGGTAACTCCAGACTGTCTTTGATCATCCTGGAGCTGATCAATGGGTGAGCCTTTGCCATTCTGGTTATTCTTCTTTCCATTTTGATGGTTGTTTTCCGTTTTCTTCCACGTGTCTCTATTTTTTTTTTTGTTTTTGTTGGTCCATTTTAAAGCATTGTAGATCATTGTAGATGAACAGCCTATAAGTTTTTGCACCTGCGTATAAGTTTTCCCCTCTCCAATCAACTTTTTAATCAAATTACGCTGTTCTTCTGAACAATGTCTTGAACGTCCCATTTTCCTCCGGCATTCAAAGAGAAAAGCATGTTCAACAGGGATTGGCTTCATCCTTAAATAGGGGACACCTGATTCACACCTGTTTGTTCCACAAAATTGGCGAACTCACTGACTGAATGCCACACTACTATTATTGTGAACACCCCCTTTTCTACTTTTTTTACTAATAGCCCAATTTCATAGCCTTAAGAGTGTGCATATCATGAATGCTTGGTCTTGTTGGATTTGTGAGAATCTACTGAATCTACTGGTACCTTGTTTCCCATGTAACAATAAGAAATATACTCAAAACCTGGATTAATCTTTTTAGTCACATAGCACTACTATTATTCTGAACACTACTGTATATGATTTCCACTATAATCAACATCAATCATCTTTCTTAAAAAGGCCGTCGTGGAAGGCGACATTGGAGTGCGATTCAGACGACGAGTCGTTGCCGATGACGTACGACGAGAAGCACCGGCTGAGCCTGGACATTAACCGGTTACCCGGCGTGAAGCTGGGCCGTGTGGTGCAAATCCTGCAGACACGAGAGCCTTCAATGTACGACTCCAGCCCGGACGAGCTTGAAATCGACTTTGAGCGGCTCAAGCCCTCCACTCTGCGGGAGCTGGAGCGATTTGTCAAGTCCTGTCTGCGGAAGAAGTTCATGAAATCTCAGCGTAAGTACAGCTGTACTGACCGCCACGTTTATGAGATCTAAAACTAGTCGGGGAAATAAACCCGAGTGTCTCATTTGTTGGCTGCAGAGAGAAGCGTCCAAGCTGCGACTCGCCACGCCGGCGGCGGCAGCAGCAGTTCTTCAGACTTGGTCAGCAGCAGCTCCACCGACTGCAGCTCAGACTGAAGCAGTGGCGGCTCTGCTCCACTTCTTTACTCACCCAAAGACTTTATTTTGAAAATGCTAAACGGGTTTATTTTTCTATTTTGTAAATTAAAGTTCTCACATGCTGTTTTTATTCAGTATGACTTCTTCCTCATTGCGATGTTTATTCTTCGTCTTTTTCTTCTTGAAGCGTAAGTCACTGTTTCTTATTAAATACGCAGACCATGCTATTTTTTTGCACTCCAGTTGTGGTTTTAGTCTACAAGTATGTAACACTGTAATATTGCATTTCTTGCCATCTGCCCTTTAACTTTTATGTTTATGCAGAAACAATGATAATTTTTTTTTTAATTGTGATCATTTTGAGTGTGTATGGATGCATATAATGAATCTCATCCAGATCATACTGTTCTGGGGGGTGCCTTTTTCTACGAGGGGGAGCAGGTGGAAATCTGCCACCTTAGTCGGTTCTAAGGGGTAGGACTTGATGGGGGGGCTGTAGCCCTCTTCCCATTTAAAACTGTGTTTTTAGCCTCAGTTTCTCACATTATTATTTGGCATTACCCACAATGCAGTGTGGCACTATGCTGTGGTGCATGTATGCATGCAAAATCATTGAAAGTGATCCAGTATATGGTTTCTGTGCCCGTGGCTTCAAAAGGTGACAGTTGGTAATGTTTTGCATAAATACTGAGTGAGGTGTTTGGCAAACACCAGTGATTTTTTGTTGTTTTTTGTTTTTGGCATGTTTGTACTGCAGCACAGCACCATGTTGAATTATAGGTAATGGCCAAAACATGGCAGACTCCGATCCCGTCATCCAACACCTCCATTTCTGCAGTGATGTTGCCATACTATGTTTTCACTAAGATCAGCTGACATATAACACTTGTATAACTAATATTTTCATTTTTTTCTGTTGTCTCTGACATGTTAGCAATGAAAAACAGAAGTCTTTCATTGAAGCACAACTCAATCCAGGAACCAGAACTTGGTGAAGCAGAAGCAGATGAATGACAGTTTAATATTCCGAATATAAAGAAGAATAGCGCCACTTAAAGGAGAACAGCTATTATCCTGACTGTGTCCTTCATTATTAGCTGTAGTTTGGGAGATTTCCCAAGTTTATGTTTTTGGCCATGCAAGGTGATGTAGCATGTGCTGGTGCCACGCCACATGACAGAACCACCCTGGGTCCTGGATGCCAACCACTCAGGAAGAAAACATCCATCCACACCTATCGCTGTTAACACCCATCTGCTGCACCCAGGTGAAACGGGCGTTCTGGACGAGTGTTTATGTTGTCAGTTGTAAGTGTGGATCCTAACCTTATGTAGAAGGAACTTAAAATTTACTTTAAAGTGCATATTTAGTACAAATTTGGCCACCCCAAATCAAAGTTACGGTCCCACTTAGAACGTCCTCCTTGTAATTTGTTGACTCCCTGTCTGATGTTGCTTCCGGTGGATATGACAGTTCATCTGTAACCATCTGAAGAATGCAGTAATCAATGCAACAGCATGTCGGAAGACGTACATCAAAGATTTTGCATCGGCGTATGCCTTAACTGCGACTCAGCTGTGTGAACATGACGTGTTAGTCGTCCTCGTGGCCATGAAGACGTTCAGGACTTGCATATAGACTCAATAAGGATGTGGTCTCCTTTAGGGTAGAATTTCCTCAGAAGCATGAGTCATTGCCTGGGTCGATCTTCATCCGCACATCAAGGCGGATTATGGACAAGTATACCAACAAACTAAGCACAGCCTCGACCCCAGCAATTAACCTTTCATTTGGCCACACCTGGAAAATTCTTGAACCTAGGTACAAATAGATTTGTTCATTTTGTCTTATTTATCTGGGCCACAGCAGCAGTGGACCAAGAGTAAATCTCAGTTTTTAACTTCTTACTAAAGCAAACCCCTTTAAGGGATTTCAGGGTTCACCATCAATCACACATCAAGTTTGGTGGAAGTTGGCTGAAGGATGTCACAGCAAGACGGTCCAAGGTTTGATTCATTTCTGTATTGTTTTCCTCCCACCATCAAAACACACCCCCTTTTCACTGCTCTTAAACAAGGTAGTGTTTGTAGACCTGGGGTTCAGTAGAAAGTCAACCTCCAGTCCAATGGCTTACTTTGGATTCAGTAGTTTTCCACCTTAAATATGAACATCCTGAGAGATCAGGTCTTGGAACATGAGCTAGTGTTACCATGCGATGTTACCAAATCACCACACTACAGGCCATATAATGATCCATCTGCTGCAGCCAGGAGGAATGTGGGCATCTCCTTGGCTTTCTGCAGCCACTGGAATCAACACCAGCTGGAAAGGTTGATGGGAGTACCCATGTATCACTTGGCTGTAACAGAAAGAAGGGCACTTTTGGGAGGTGGGGATGGGATGTCCCTGTGTGGTTACCATCCAGACCCCAAGGTGGGCCTGTCACGTGGTGACCCCAGTGGATGCTCCCAGACCTGGGGCCTCATGTATCAAGATTTGTGTGGACTTTCTACTAAAAGTTAGCATACTCCAAAACCCTGAATCTGGCGTAAGCACAAATATATTCAGATATATGAAAGTGTGCGTAGCCATGAATTCACGCACGTTTGTACATCCCATTGAGCGTGGAACCAAACTCCTCCCTGGCCACACCCATTTAAATGCAATTTCATGTAAATAGGCTCTTTGAGCGGGGATTCCACACGCGGTCACATCAATCAACATGAACACAGAAATTATACTACAGATGACTGGAAATTACATGGAGACACACAGAGACAGGCGCTGACTGTGTGACATCACAATTTACACACACGTGTATTAACAAATACTGAACAAGGGAAGCCTGTTAAGAAGCTGTGCAGCTCACCATCAAGCAAAAAAAAAAAAGACATTAATAATAACATATTTGAATGCGCACATGCCCAAATGTGCCCGCGCTGGTTTTCGTTTGGAACAATTACACGAATAAACTATTTAAACACAAGCACACACAATTATCCTCATTTAGAAGTAAATCCTCGCATTCTCTGAATACATGCTCACGTCAGATTGCATCATTTGCAAGGTCTTCATGCAATGCCATTGTTAGTGCCATTTTACGCATGACTTTGCTCATGTTTTTATATCCACCCATTTAATTGCAAACACATGGGTGTGTTAAATGTTCATCAGTGTGTTCTGATGTGTACATCTTGTTTTCACACTGTTAACGGTTCCTTGCATCACACCTGTACATGTCGGAGGTGGCACAATAGCTGTAGAAACATATGTACGTACACCAGCCAGGATTTTTGCGTGATGCACCGCACATTTCCACGCTCATGTAACTTTTGGCAGACCGGGGTGGTGGCCCCTCTGTTTAAGAAGGGGGACCGGAGGATGCGTTCCAACTACAGGGGGATCACACTCCTCAGCCTCCCCAGTAAGGTCTATTCCAGAGTACTGGAGAGGAGAATTCGACCAATAGTCGAACCTCGGATTCAGGAGGAGCAGTGTGGTTTTTGTCCTGGTCGCGGCTCACTGGACCAGCTCTACACCCTCCATCGGGTGCTCGAGGATTCATGGGCATTCCCCCAACCAGTCCACATGTGCTTTGTGGATCTGGAGAAGGCGTTCGACTGTGTCCCTCAAGGCGCCCTGTGGGGGTGCTCCGGGAGTACGGATCCGTGGTCCTTTGCTAAGGGCTATCCGGTCCCTGTACAACCGCAGCAGGAGCTTGGTTCGCATTGCCGGTAGTAAGTCAAACCTGTTTCCAGTGCACGTTGGCCTCCGCTAGGGCTGCCCTTTGTCACCGGATCTGTTCATCACATTTATGGACAGAATTTCTAGGCGCAGCCAGGGTGTAGAGGGGGTCCGGTTTGGGAACCACAGAATCTCATCTCTTCTGTTTGCGGATGATGTGGTCCTGTTGGCTTTGTCAAACCAGGACCTTCAGCGTGCACTGGGGCGTTTTGCAGCCGAGTGTGAAGCATCCAGGATGAGGATCAGCACCTCCAAATCTGAGGCCATGATTTTTGACCGGAAAAAGGTGCCTTGCCCTCTTCAAGTCGATGGGGTGTCCTTGCCTCAAGTGGAGGAATTTAAGTATCTCGGGGTCTTGTTCACAAGTGAGGGACGGATGGAGCATGAGATCGACAGATCGGTGCAGCATCTGCAGTGATGCGGTCGCTGTATCGGACCGTCGTGGTGAAGAGAGAGCTGAGTAGGGGGGCAAAGCTCTCAATTTACCAATCGATCTGTGTTCCGACCCTCACTTATGGTCATGAGATTTGGCTCGTGACCGAAAGAACAAGATCACGAGTACAAGCGGCCAAGAGGAGTTTCCTCTGCAGGGTGGCTGGGCGCTTCCTTAGAGATAGGGTGAGGAGCTCGGTCACTCAGGAGGAGCTTGGAGTCGAGCCGCTGCTCCTCCACGTCGAAAGGAGTCAGTTGAGGTGGCTCGGGCATCTTTTCCGAATGCCCCCTGGACGCCTCGCTGGAGAGGTGTTCCAGGCACGTCCCATTGGGAGGAGGCCCCGGGGAAGACCCAGGACACGCTGGAGGGACCACGTCTCTCAGCTGGCTTGGGGACGCCTCGGGGTTCCCCGGAGGAGCTGGGGGAGGTGTGTGTGGATTGGGAGGTCTGGGTGGCTTTGCTTGAGCTGCTGCCCCCGCGACCCGACCTCGGATAAGCGGAAGAAAATGGATGGATGGATGGAACTTTTGATACATTTGCACGTGGACGTGGAGATGCACGTATGCCAGGGTTTTGTGCGTACACACGCTTTTTACACGATGCCCCTGGTATTTATTCACATTTGAACACAGCTGCAAACATTTGCACTTGAAAATATTCTGTATGCAAACACACAATAAGGAAGCAGAGTGAGAAGGACGAGTTACATTTGCACGTAATAAACGTAAAGCACACTTGTCCAAATTATCTTACACAAAATGAAACAAAATAAAAACTGTCAATAATGAAATAATTTCTCTCTTTTGTATGCAACATGTAAAAACGTTTAGGTACTATTTACAAAAGGATTTTCAAAGAACATAATTTTACAACTTTAGTACCTAACATAAAATTACAGGCAGGGAGTTTTTTTTTTTTTAAGGTCTGAACAGTAAGGTCTCATTTTTCCAGAAGGAACAACAGCTGCATTAATTTGCTACATAAAAAAAAAATAAAGCAGGGAAGGGTTTTGCACCAGCAGCTGCAGGTGAAAGTCATTGCCTGGGTCGATCTTCATCCGCACGTTCTCATCTGAAGCATCAGTGTGTCTACAAACTGGAGAATCTGCCTGAAGGTCTCCACCGCCCCCTACTGGCCATTCACTGGAACCTCCTGCAGGAAAAAAAAATGCACCAAGATTTCAGAAGTCTCAGATATGCAGGACAATTAAAGGTCGATTAAAAAGTATTAATACTGTTCACAAATGCATGTGGCATGTTCAAAAAGTCCCATCATGCATCACAAATGCAGCTCAACCAGAACGGTTCAACTGTTTCTGCATTTTGGATTTTGCATCATGCAACAAACCGATAGATGATTCATGCACCGGGTCTCTGTTGAGGCCTGAACCTAAACCGCACTAACCTTCTTCTGGTCCTCCAGGCGAGCCTTTCAGGCCAATGAGGGTGCACTGATTTGCATGCCATCATTTGACAAAAGAATGAAAACAGAAGTGATTTTTACTGAAGATCTGTACATTTTTGGCTGCTTGTTATAAGTGGAATAAAGCTTTTTGGGGAAACATACCTCAAAGTTTTCTCGTGCTCTCTTCAGCACTCCAGAAGGCTTATAGAGAACACACACTTAATATCTGCTGAAATACTGAACTATCAGGTCAGTAAAATTCATGTGTTCTTACGTTGATCGATGATGACTCTCTCCATGCCCGCTTCGACCTGGTTGGCAGTGCAGAGCCATTTCAGACACTGGTCTGAAAAAATTTTGCATAGCTGTTACCCTGTTAATTCAACTACTAATACAATAACATGCTTTTGAAGGGTGGTATGCGTTTTCAGAGGCCCGATGTCCATGCAAGGTCGCCCAAAGTGACCAATATTTGCCCTCGACCTTTTCTTGATTGTACTTTTTCTTATACTTTTTTCAACAATATTTCTCTGTTTTCAAACAAGAATTTGGAGATTCATCTTCAATGTAATGTGGAATCTGTGTTTTAATTTTTCAATTTCAATTTATTTTCGTTTATATAGCACCAAATATCAGGCGCTTCACACAGAAGGTCTAATCTTACCAACCCCTAGAGGAAGCACACAGGCGACAGTGGTAAGGAAAAACTCCCTCTGATGATTTGAGGAAGAAACCTCAAGCAGACCAGACTCAAAGGGGTGACCCTCTGCTTGGGCTATGCTATGGACACAATAGACAATACAGGAAATTATACAAGACATTTTTGGAGATTTTGGGAGTCCATGTTGGTGCACAAGACAGGAGGCCTGCAGAAAAAAAACATCCACTCCCATCTCTGGATGGAGCCGCACCTTAAACAGAGAGAAAAAACAGAAACAGGCGGCAGAAAGACAACAAATACAGTATACGAGGTCTATTATCAAAGTATCCTACCTTTTTATTTTTTTTAAAAACTATATGGATTTGATTCATATGTTTTTACGTCAACCAAGCTTGAACCTTCGTGCGCATATGTGAGTTTTTCCACGCCTGTCGGTGACGTCATTCGCCTGTGAGCACACCTTGTGGGAGGAGTGGTCCAGCCCCCTCGTCGGATTTTTATTGTCTGAGAAGTTGCTGACAGACTGGCGCTGTGCTTCATCAAAATTTTTTCCAAAACTGTGAGGCACATCCGAGTGGACACCATTCGACAAATTAAGCTGGTTTTCGGTGAAAATTTTAACGGCTGATGAGAGATTTTGGATTGTTTCTATCGCTGTAAGGACTTCCCATGGAGCGGGACGTCACGCAGCGCTCCGAGGCGATGTCGTTATCCTGTTTCAAGCTGAAAACCTCCATATTTAAGCCCCTGTTGACCCAGGACGTCGTGAGAGAACAGAGAACTTTCAGAAGAGGTCGGGATCAGCAATTTATCCGGACATTCCACTGTTAAAGGAGATTTTTTTTTAATGAAAGACGTGCGGACGGATTGGTGTGTTGGCTCGCAGCCGGCGCAGCGCGCCCGCCACAGGAAAAATACCTTCGTGTTGATAACCATTTGTAAAATCCAGGCAGCTTTTGGTGGCTTTCAGTTGAGTGAGTATCTGAGAAATTGTTTAACAGCAGGGCATGTTCCAACTTGTCCTTAAGGCTTCCAACGGAGGTGTTTTTCCTGTGGCAGGCGTGCTGCGCCGGCTGCGAGCCAACGCGCCAATCTGTCCGCACGTCTTTCATTAAAAAAATCTCCTTTAACAGTGGAATGTCCGGATAAACTGCTGATCCCGACCTCTTCTGAAAGTTCTTTGTTCTCTCACGACGTCCTGGGTCAACAGAGGCTTAAATTTGGAGATTTTCAGCTTGAAACAGGATGACGACGTCGCCTCGGAGCGCTGCGCGACGTCCCGCTCTGTGGGAAGTCCTTACAGTGATAGAAACAATCCAAAATCTCTCATCAGCCGTTAAAATTTTCACCGAAAACCAGCTTAATTTGTCGAATGGTGTCCACTCGGATGTGCCTCACAGTTTTGGAAAAAATTTTGATGAAGCACAGCGCCAGTCTCTCAGCAACTTCTCAGACAAAGGAATTCCGACGAGGGGGCTGGACCACTCCTCCCACAAGGCGTGCTCACAGGCGAATGACGTCACCGACAGGCGTGAAAAAACTCTTGCATGCCCACGAGGGTTCAAGCTTGGCTGATGTAATCACACATGATTCAAATCCATATAGTTTTTTAAAAAAATAATAAGGTCTGATACTTTTCTAATAGACCTCATAATTTATCAGCATTTAGCAACAAGAAAAACAGAAGAAATAATAAGGTGATCGCTGGCCACTAGCCCTATGCTTCACTAAAAGACCCAGACTTTAGATTGAGGTCATGGCCCGCTCTGTTTAATAATAAAATTAATTTAAAAGTGTAAAAGCATAGTAACATGCTATGCCAGTATGCTAGCTGTACGAAAGGGAAAATAAGTGCTTTCTTAAGTCTGGACTTGAAAGTCTCTACAGAATCTGACTGTTTTATTGATGCAGGGAGATCATCCCACAGAACAGGGGCACGATAAGAGAAAGCTCTGTGACCCACAGACTTTTTATTCACTCCAGCGACACAAAGTAGTCCTGCACCCTGAGAACACAGAGCCCGGGCCGGTACGTAGGGTTTAAGTAGGTCAGCTAAGTAGGGAGGGGCTAGTCCGTGAATAATTTTATAGGTTAGTAACAGAACCTTAAAATCTTACCTCACAGGGACAGGAAACCAGTGAAGAGATGCCAAAATTGGTGTAATTTGGTCAAACTTTCTGCTTCCTGTCAAAAGTCTGGCAGCAGCATTTTGAACCAATTGGAGACTCCGAATGCTGGACTGCGGTAAACCATAAAATAGAACACTGCAGTAGTCCAATCTTGAAGAAACAAATGCATGAATCAGGGTCTCAGCATCAGCCATAGACAGGATGGGATAAATTTTTGCTATATGAGTATTTCGCAGGTGGAAGAAAGCAGTAATATCTCTAATGTGGAGTCCAAAGGACAACGTAGGATCAAAAATTACCCCAAGGTTTCTCACTTTGTCAGTTTGATGTATGACACTTGAGCCTAGGCTAACTATTAGCTGGTCAAATTGATGCTGATGTCTCAATGGACCAAGAACCATCATTTCAGTCTTGTCAGGGTTTAAAAGTAGGAAAGTGCTAGACATCCAGCTTTTCACATGCAGCTTTTCACTGCAAGGCAATCTTCGAAGGATTTTATGTGGATGAGATTCCCAGCAGTCTCATCAGGATAGCAATGAAAGGTAGCCCCAAAACACCGCAATATGTGAAAGAGAAAAGAAGGATACAAGTTGTCACATCAAAGGGTTGGGGCCCCATGATTTACGACCTAAAGGTCAAAGGTCACCCCAAGCCCCGCCTCCAAGCCCCACCTCCAAGCTTCGACCAAACAAACACCATTCTGACAAAAAATAGAAGAAAAAATTTTTTGGCCAATTTTTATGTCCGGGGTTTACGTCCGAATCGTTCAGAAAAACACACAGTTTTTGCCCAAATTCCCGTTTTCACTGGATTTTTTCAGTCAAAGCTGACATTGCTCATGCCCTTGGACCAAATGAACACCATTCTGATAAAAAAAATGGAACAAAACTTTTTTGGCCAATTTTCATGTCCGGGGCTTACATGCGAAACGTTCAGAAAAACATGTAATTTTTGCCCAAATTCCAGTTTTAACTGGATTTTTTCAGTCAAATCGGACATTGCTCATGCCCTTGGACCAAACGAACACCATTCTGACAACAAATGGAACAAAAAATGTTTTGGGCAATTTTCATTACATCGCAAACGTTCAGAAAAACTCAAAATTTTTGCCAAACTTCCCATTTTCACTGGATTTTTTCAGTTGCTATATTTCACAGGTGGAAGAAAGCAGTCCTCATAATATTTCTAACGTGGAGTTCAAAGGACAATGTAGGATCAAAAATTACCCCAAGGTTCCTCACTTTGTCAGTGTGATGTGTGACACACAAGCCTAGGCTAAGCATTAACTGGTCAAATTGATGCCAATGTCTCAATGGACCAAGAACCATCATTTCAGTCTTATCAGAGTTTAAAAGTAGGAAGTTTCTAGACATCCAACTTCTCACTGATGCAAGGCAATCTTCTAAGGATTTTATATGAACGAGATTACCAGCAGTTATCAGCAAGTATAACTGAGTATCATCAGCATAGCAGTGAAAGGTAATCCCAAAACACTGCAATATGTGCCCAAGGGGTGCTATATAAAGGGAGAACAGCAGGGGGCCTAAGATGGACCCTTGTGGGACCCCAAATTTCATGTCACTAAGGTTAGAGGTAGTGTTACTGTACAAAACACAGTGAGAACAGCTGCTCAAGTCAGCCATGCAAGGGCACTCCTAGTAATCCGAAAATGATTTTCCAGCCTATCAAGAAGAATATGATGATCCACTGTATCAAATGCAGCACTGAGATCTAACAGCAACAGAACCGTAGTGGTGTCCGAATCCATTGCAAGCAGAAGATCATTCACCACTTTAGTGAGAGCCGTCTCTGTGGAATGATATTTTCTAAAAGCAGACTGCAGTGGCTCAAAGAGATTATTCTCAGTAAGATAGTCCACGAGCTGCCATGATGCAACTTTTTCCAGAATTTTAGAGCAAAATGACAGATTTGATAACGGCCGATAGTTTTTCAATACACCAGGGTCAAGATTAGGTTTCTTAAGTAATGGTTTGATCACTGCAGATTTTAAACATTTAGGAATAGATCCAGAAGTTAAAGAAAGATTAATAATTTCCAGCACAGTCGGTGCAAGAGTGGGCCACAGGTCCTTAAACAGTTTTGTTGGTATAGGATCAAATAAACAGGTTGTGCTTTTTGTTGACATTACGAGTTTTGTCAGCATGCCTAGTGAGATACTGTCAGATTCTGTAAATCTAGGTAATACCTCAGTAATACCGCTCACCTCAATAGCATGGTGTAGTGGCTGGGTTAAGGCATGCTGGGATATGTTTAAGCTCATGTCTTCTATTTTCTTCTCAAAGTAATCCAGGAAATCTTGTGCTGTAAAAGGAAAGCGAACTACAGGTGGCTGTCCATGAATAAGTGTTGCCACCATGTTAAACAAGAACTTTGAGTTATGCTTGTTTTTGTTGCTCAAATCAGAGTAATAGGTCCTCTTTGTAGCCAATAATGCATGCTTATACTCTAAGATAGCATCATGCCACCCAATGTGGAATACTTCTCATTTTGAATGACGCCATTTCCATTCTAGACCTCTTGCTTTATGCTTGAGCTCACGCAGGTAATCATTGAACCAAGGTGACTGTGATTTGGGGGAGTGTGGTTTTAACATAGGTGGCGCAATCATGTTGAGTGTAGTTTTGAGCACTGAGTTTAAACTATCCACAAGACTGTATACTGATTGGGTATTTGCCAAATGTGAAGCTAAGACATCAGGCAGTCTACCTTCGAGTTCAGTCTTAGTTGAGGAGTTGATGCATCACCATAGTGATATATAAGGTTGTTGTTCCACTAAACACGGCAGTGAAACTGTAAACTTAATAAGTGAGTGATCAGACACCACTGATGTAAGAGGCATGATGTCAATATTCGTGACAGCAATACCACGTGCGAGAACCAGACCCAGGGTATTTCCACTAATGTGCGTTGAATCCCGAATGCATTGCCGAAATCCTAATGCATCCACAATTTCCATAAATGATTTGTAGAGGGGATCAGAAGGCTTATTTATATGAATGTTAAAGTCACCAATGATCAGAATGTTATCTACACTAGTTGACAAGTTAGAGATGAACGCACCAAATTCATCTAAGTATTTATGTATTACGAATACTCTACTTGTATGCACAACAAAAACAGAATTAAAATCAATTAAATGAAAAAAACAGCAAAGACATGGAAAGGTTGAGATAAAGAGTTTGAGTACTTTTAATACTGCCTATGTTGTTAGACAAGGCACGTTTTTTTGCTTTGTCCCAGTCCAACCAGTTATGTAGGTACCAGTTTTGGCTGGGGAAATAACTTGCGATGGGCTAGGCTCCCATACCATCCAGGGGGAGTCAGACTACCATCTGCTTCACACTGTGGTATCCAGGGAAAAGCATGAGCACCAATGGGCATCACAGCCTATATACGTAGGACCTACGTCTTCTTTTAGTCATGGAAAAAAATTCAAAGCTTCACCTTTGTGTTTCACCTCACAGAGCTTTGGTGGTTGCTCTTTCATGCAGTGTGCTCAGGTCCATTGTCATCAGTAAAGCTGTCACTTTAATTCAGGTTTAAATAGCAGTACGCCAGTTTCCAGCAAATCTCCAGCTCCTGATTTAATTTGTGGTATTTTGTTACTCTTGTTACTTTGTGCCTTGCACCTTCCTTTGCACTCAGATTACCTCCCATGAAAAAAAGCTAAGTGAACTTGGACACACCACAAATGTACTTGTGTGTTATGGATCATCAAGATATGGCCTCAGATATTTTATATACATAACTCCCGGCCCTGATAAAAGCTGTATTTTGCATTTGATTGGCAGACAGACTCTATCTGCAGAATGTGACCATGCTGGAAAGGTTAGAGAGGAATGGATGAAGGAACACATGAATGCCTGCAAAGTACAACTCTCAAAGACTCAAGAGTCATACAATTTAAATAATGCATATATCAGATAAATAAGCAATCATCATGTATTTTCCATACAGATATTTGAAAAACAGGCAGTGGAGCGTATCGGCTTTCTGAGTAACACTCAACCAGACTCATCTCAACCAGATGTCTCAGCAGTGTGTGGCCAGTGACGAGGTACAGTCCGGCTTTATCAGTTAACTACCATAAAATATGAGCATTGTTTGATAAAGCTATCTGGAATATCCATAAAGTTTTGACTAGATGTATGATGAAGTGAGAAAATCACTGGAACATTGTAATATTCAGGAAGACATCCAACACTTCGTAAATCTCAGACGGACCAATGAGAAACCACCAGGTATTTGCAGTAACAGTCAAAGAAAACTTCCCAAAAGGATGCAAAGCTGGTCATAGGGAGCAGAAATAAGTAATTCCACAATAATGGCAGCCATCATATTGCTTTACCTACTTTGACAACACTGACCCACAATTCTTTGCAAAGCCATTTTGTCTGAACTTGTGCTTGGGGAAGCACTTGATTTGTTTTAACTGTCTTGAATTTTAAGAAAATATACAACATAGAATTTAAAGTTTACATTCTGCTACCATGGTGTGAAGACACAGAGTATTTGCTGGATTATTTTTCAGGGCCATTATTTTCTGGCAGCATATGCGTAGAGGTGAAATAAGGGGATTAAAGTGGCGTGGCTAAGCAGAATTCAGTGAATAACAGGAAGACAGAGGTTGGGAATGAGAGGAACAGTAGTAGCCAGTAAACCAGTATTGAACAGTATGTCTGGTATTTATACTGTGTATTTATATTTATATTTGCAAACTGTTTTTTACTTTCACTTGATACTCTGTGTGCTTCTTACCCTGTGTGCTGCTGTACAATGCTGCTGGAACCTCAATTCCACTGAGGGAGTCTTCACAAAGAATCAACAAAATTCTATCTAATCTAATCTAATCTAATCTAATCTAATCGATACAGTGTTGCAGAGTGTTTCGAAACAGTGTTCTGGAGTCTATATCAAAATAGGGATTGACTCATTAGATTTTATATAACGGCTGAGTGGATCCTTGTCATTTGATTGGTGCTTTGTATGTCACATGATATGGATTAATTCATCCCATATGTGTTGCATTGCATTTAGAGTGCGGCTTGGTTCCATTTAGAGTGCAAAGTTGGTTCCATACATTTGGTACCATTGCACTCTGCACGCGCACACACACGCACGTGCGCACATCCTCATGCACGTGCACACATGTGCTCGTGCACGGACATGTACACGCACACGTGATCGTGCCCGCCCACGTACATGTGCCCACACGTGCTCGTGCACTCACATGCGCGTGCGTGTGCACACACACACACACACACACAATACGTGCGTGCACTCATGAAATATTCGTACCATTGAACTCATAAACATTAAATAAATAAATAAAAATTTGGCTTCCAACACGGACACCACTTCCAAGGGAGTTCATTATATCACCAACTACTCTGAAACATACACATCAGATCCAATTGGAAAATAATTTTCGTCATTGACAATAAAGATGTGTTTGATGGCCAACATTTTTCCATTGATTACGTTTCCACCACTTAAAAAAAGGCGCACATGATATTTGGATACTTTAATGATGAAACCCCTGCTAAAAAAATCTGATGAACCTTGTTATTATTTTAATCAAAGTGTTGAATAAAAAAAAACTGTTTTGTTGTTTTTCTGTCTTATTTTAAATCTTATTTGGAGACCTTAAACATTGAATAAACAAAAAAGCTGAAAAACCAAAACATTATGAAGAGAATGTAACTTCTAATCTGTTTTTATTAATCGCTTTTATGTAAGCTCTTTATTTTAATGCCTGTCTTTGTTGTGTATGCACACTTCGAGCCATTGTTCTGTTTAAGCTGTATTGTTTATATTTGTGTAAATAAATAAAAAAAGTAAAAAAAAGAAGCAAAAAAACAACAAAAAAAAACCTCTGCATTGCCCCCTGCTGGTCATACACTGGAAGCTCCTTTAGAAAAGCATCAACAGTTCAGACGTCACAGACTTGTCAGACATCCACTGATTAAAGGTCAATGCAAAAAGAAGAAAACTATTCTAATACCTTCATAAATTCCCATCATGCATCACAAATGCAGCTGAACCAGACAGTTCAAACATCAAAATGTGCAACTAAAGCGCAGAAGTCACTCTGATCCTCCAGATGAGCCTCTCAGGCCACAGAGGACACAATAATCTGTCTGCCCTCATTTTACATGAAAATGACAAAACAATTAAATGATGTTTTTCCTGAGAAGAAATAAAGTTATGGGACTTATTTTAACTGGAGAACATCTGATTTTATTTTAGTCTTCATCGTGCATTTACACTTATGTGTGACTTAAAGGACACATTCAGAGGTCTGGGAATCCATATTTTCCTTGCAGACTGTTCTATATAAATCCAGATTCCCAAACTGGTCTGTGTTTTCTTCATTCCTGATTTGGTCACACTTTGCTCCTGAAATACCTCATGCCGGTGAGAGGGTGCTCTGCTGCGTGACATCAGAGCAAGGACGGCCCATTCTCCATTGCTTGAGTTCACAACGGTGGCCGACACAAACAGCGATTTGTAAATCTTTTGTCTGATATTTCTCTGAATGATGATGAAACGGATCAAACTGAGGAGATTTTGACAGAGGAGAACCCAGGTGGTGCACAACATGTTGGAGAAGCCAGATGTTTGGAAGATCTGTATTGGTCAGTAATTACGTCCGCAAAGGATTTAATGAAATCACCTGCGTTTATTTGTCTGCCTGTCTGTATGTCTGTCTGTTAGCAGGATTACGTCACAACGACTGCACGGATTTTGATGAAATTTTCACCACAGATAGATAATAAGCCAAGGAAAAACTCATTAAATTTTGGAGTTGATCCAGATCCGGATTCTGGATCAAGTTTCACTTTATATACGCTTTTCAGGATTACTGTTAGCAGGGTTACGTCAAAACTACTGCACAGATTTTGATGAAATTTTTAACACATATACATATTCAGCCATAGAAGACTCCATTCAGTTTGGGAGGTGATCTGAATCCGGATCCAGATTCTGGATCAAGTTTGACTCTACAAAGTCTTTGAAGGATTACGTCAAAACTACTTCACGGGTTCTCACCAAATTTTCACCACAGATAGATATTTGGCCATGGAAGACTCCATTAAATTTTGGAGGCGATCTGGCTCTGGATCAAGTTTCACTTTATATGGTCTTTGAAGGATTACGTCAAAACTACTTCACAGATTTTCACCAATTTCACCATGGATACATATTTCGCCATGAAAGACTCCATTAAATTTTGGAGGTAATGTGGATCCGGATCTGGATTCTGGATCAAGATTTCACATTATATAGGCTTTGAAGGATTGGGTCAAAACTACTTCATGGATTCTCACCACATTGTATACAGACGCACATTAGGCGATGGAAGACTCCATTAAATTTTGGAGGTGATCCGGATCCGAATCCATATTCTGGATCAAAATTTCCCTTTATATACGCTTTGAAGGATTACGTCAAAACTACTTCATGCATTTTGATTTTTGACAAAGATACATATTAGACCATGAAAGACTCCATTAAATTTTGGAGGTGATCCGGATTGTGGATCAAGATTTCACTTTTTATGTATGCTTTAAAGGATTACATCAAAACTACTTCATGGATTCCCACCAAATTTCAACAAAGATAGATATTAGGGCATGGAAGATTTCACTGATTTTTGGAGGTGATCTGGATCCAGATCCAGATCCAGATCTGGATTCTGGATTAAGATTCACATTATATAGGCTTTGACAGATTGCATCAAAACTACTTCATGGATTTTCACTACATTTTCACCATGGACACATATTAGGCCATGGAAGCCTCCATTAAATTTTGGAGGTGATGTAGATCCGACTCTGGATTCTTGATCAAGATTTTACTTTATATATGTTTTGAAGAATTACGTCAAAACTACTTCATGGATTTTGATGAAGTTTTCACCACAGATACATATTAGGCCATGAAAGACTCCATTAAATTTTGGAGGTGATTTGTATCCGGATCCGGATTCTGGATCAAGTTTCACTTTATAGTCTTCGAAGGATTATGTCAAAACTACTTCACAGATTCTCACCAATTTCACCACGAATATATATTTTGCCGTGAAAGACTCCATTAAATTTTGGTGGTAATGTGGATCCGGATCCGGATTCTGGATCAAGATTTCACTTTATATACACTTTAAAGCATTATGTCAAAACTACTTCATGGATTCTCACCAAATTTCAACACAGATAGATATTAGGGCATGGAAGATTTCACTGATTTTTGGAGGTGATCTGGATCCAGATCCAGATCTGGATTCTGGATTAAGATTCACATTATATAGGCTTTGACGGATTGCATCAAAACTACTTCATGGATTTTCACCACATTTTCACCATGGACACATATTAGACCATGGAAGCCTCCATTAAATTTTGGAGGTGATGTAGATCCGACTCTGGATTCTTGATCAAGATTTTACTTTATATATGTTTTGAAGAATTACGTCAAAACTACTTCATGGATTTTGATGAAGTTTTCACCACAGATACATATTAGGCCATGAAAGACTCCATTAAATTTTGGAGGTGATTTGTATCCGGATCCGGATTCTGGATCAAGTTTCACTTTATAGTCTTCGAAGGATTATGTCAAAACTACTTCACAGATTCTCACCAATTTCACCACGAATATATATTTTGCCGTGAAAGACTCCATTAAATTTTGGTGGTAATGTGGATCCGGATCCGGATTCTGGATCAAGATTTCACTTTATATACACTTTAAAGCATTATGTCAAAACTACTTCATGGATTCTCACCAAATTTCAACACAGATAGATATTAGGGCATGGAAGATTTCACTGATTTTTGGAGGTGATCTGGATCCAGATCCAGATCTGGATTCTGGATTAAGATTCACATTATATAGGCTTTGACGGATTGCATCAAAACTACTTCATGGATTTTCACCACATTTTCACCATGGACACATATTAGGCCATGGAATCCTCCATTAAATTTTGGAGGTGATGTGGATCTGACTCTGGATTCTTGATCAAGATTTTTCTTTATATATGTTTTGAAGAATTACATCAAAACTACTTCATGGATTTTGATGAAGTTTTCACCACAGATACATATTAGGCCATGAAAGACTCCATTAAATTTTGGAGGTGATTTGTATCCAGATTCTGGATCAAGTTTCACTTTATACAGTCTTCGAAGGATTACGTCAAAACTACTTCACGGATTCTCACCAATTTCACCACGGATACATATTTCGCCGTGAAAGACTCCATTAAATTTTGGAGGTGATCTGGATCCAGATCCAGATTCTGGATCAAGATTTCACTTTATATAGGCTTTGAGGGATTTCTTCAAAACTACCTCACAGATTCGCACCAAATTTGCACCACAGATAGACATTAGGGCATGGAAGACTCCATTAAATTTTGGAGGTGATCCAGATCCGGATTGGCAGATGTCAGAAATCTCTGATTGCTCTTGTTTGCATTTATTATATTACCACGGACACATTTTCAGCATTGGCTGAAATATGCATTTTAATGAGGGCCTCTCCAGTGTAAAACTTTGCTTTGTTAGCAGAATTACTAAAAAAAAAAAAGAAAAAAAAAAGCACCAATTTTGATGAAATTTTGCAGCAAAGTTGAACCTGGTCTAAAATATTGAGTGTTAAAAAAATTGGGATTGACAAAATTTCAAAAGCAAATTTTATAAACCTGTTAGACAGCCAACACCTATAAACTGTATCGAATCCCATTAAAAAAAAAAAAAAAAAAAAAAAAAAAAAAAAAAATCAAGTTTTGGTGGTGGTTATTTTCTATTTTTATGTTGACAACATAACTACATGTTTTACTACATGTGTAGGATTAACAAAATAATGTTGTTAATCCTCCTGAAAAATTTCAGGATTCTGTGTGCATGTCTGATGAGCCCTGCTTCTGCTTTTTGTGACATAAGTTACAGAAGTTAAAACGGGTTGTTTCAGGCTTTAAATGTTGCTTCTACAACAGGAGTTTAATGTACAAACATGTATTGATGGAGCTTTGAGAATATTTAACCACATTTTAGCTATGTAAAGTAGATAAAAATTATTTTGTGCAGTATGACTCTTTTTGACCCTCTTTTTTTTAGTGAATTTCAGCAAATGCTAAATGTTAATATGACATAATTAATCATTCCAATTAGTGTATAATGCTGTTCTCTGTGAATTTAAATCCTGTTTTTTTTTGTTTTTTTTTTGCCTCAGGTTCATAAGTTCAGTATTTAGCTGCATTGCAGGGTTAATTAGCAGGTGCATGCTTTGCTCAAAGATTCTCTGGTCGCAGCTGATTCTTTTTGTCCTTCCAGATTGTCTGCACAGCACAGAGGAAAATGCTTCCACTGCCTCATGATTTACTGACAATTCATAATAAGACTTTGGCTTTTCTTTCCCCCGTTTAACAACAGTCACACCTGAAAGCTGTCTCATGCCAGAATGGCAATCTGCCTTGCTCATTGGTACTTCATGTCTGAGCTAAATGCTCTTATTTCACAAATCAAATCATAAACCCTCTAATCTTTCAGTTTGTAATTCTTAAAATGTTTTCCTGGGACAGGGAAAATCAATCCTATACAAAAATAAGCATGATTTTCCAAACTTTCTTGTACATTTCGATAATTTTCTTGTGATTTTCTAGATTTCTTTTTTTTCTTCAAAATTGTGCTCTTAAAATGGGTGGTGAGGAGTGAACCAGGTGTCAAGCTTTGGTTTGAATGTGGTATAAATGCACAAATGATGATGAATTAGGAGCAGGTGTTGTCAGTGAGAAACAGAAATCAGTACTTTTCGATTGTTTTACAGAAGTTACGGCCAAGTCTGTACAACTCAGAAGAAAGGATTGTGCATGAATTTATTCATGAATAAAAAAAAAATACAGAAATGGTGATATGAGAGAGAGAGAGAGAGAGAGAGAGAGAGAGAGAGAGAGAGAGAGAGAGAGAGAGAGAGAGAGAGAGAGAGAGAATTTATCAGCCTCCTACCCACAGATTCTGAGGGCATCTCCTCCCAGAAAATTTTACAAATATATACCCTTTTTCCTGCATTTGAAGACAGTCTGGGAAGTTAAATACTGACTGACTATCTAGTCTTTGTTTTGATACACAATTTTATTTATTTATTTTTCATTTTCAACACTGTAAATCTTCTGAGGACAGTTGCAGATATTGCATCAGTCCCATATTTGATCACACCTCAAGGGAGGAGGCGGGAATCTCTTATACAAAGAGACTGGTAACGTGTTTTTGAAAACATGGCTGTGATTGGTCCATCTGATACGTCGGCTGCTATTGGCTATCACGCCACGCTCTGTGATTGGCTGTGGCGTAACCGCCCAAAATGTAAGTTGGCTCCACTCCTCCAGAGACTGTGGTACCAGTGTTACGTTGTAAACAAAGCCTGCAGCCAATCAGAGAGTGGCGTGTCTCAGCCAATCAGCAAAATGTCAGAATCCTGACTAAAAGTCACGTGACCAAATAACCTGATACCGACTCCTTTGCATTGGCTGGAGGAGTGGAACCAACTTAGGTTTATTTATTTATTATTATTTTTGCCGGAATGTCCCTTTAATCTGTCCGCAGCAGTGCTCGTGTCGGCCGCCAGAGGGCGCACCTCGACCTCCACATTGAACGATAATCAATGAAACTCACTCTGAAGCTTCTCGCACGCGCCGCGGACGCACGAGACAAGTTTGGTGTTGGAAACGCGCGCGCGAGCGTGAATCGTGGGCTCCTCCTTCCTTCTTCTCCTCCTCTCACACGCGGAGCAGCAGTTTGGACCGCTGAGCTCCGCTGTCCGAACGGGGAAACGAGGAGACCGACGGTGGAGGAGAGAAGGTGAAGGATCGAAAAAAGGCGAAGCGGCGCGCGGAGGCTAAATCAAAGTAACGTTATCCGGATCCAGCTAGGACGAGTTCTGTTTTTTTTATTTTTTCTGGCCCGGTTTCGCTTCGACTAGGTTCTACAAGAGGATGACCTCGGCGCCGTAGAAACCCCTGGGCTGTGTTAATTCCCTCCTCCCCCTTGTTCCAGTTTTCGCTTTGGAAATTACTGGAAGTTTTTACTCTTCGCGTCGGATTTGCTGAGGAAAACTTTTGGAGAATGAAGAGGAGAAAATTCCAGGAGCTGCTCTGCTGAACGCTTTTTTTTTTTTTTAAACCGTTTTGTGTTCTGGACCTCCATCCGTTTCCAAGCTGGCTGAAGGAGCTGGACCGGGTTTGGAATGGGGATCTAGTGCGCGGACCCTGACGAGTAAAGTTGTTGAATCGACGTGCAGTGACTGACCCGAACCTTTTTCAGCCTCCTGATACAGTTCGACACCATGGAGGAGTGGAGACAATGCGGGCGGTGGCTGATCGACTGTAAGGTTCTACCCCCGAACCACCGGGTCGTCTGGCCCTCGGCGGTCGTCTTCGACCTGGCACAGGCCCTACGGGACGGGGTGCTCCTGTGCCAGATGCTGCACAATCTGTCACCCGGATCCGTGGACCTGAAGGAGATCAACTTCAGGCCCCAGATGTCACAGGTGAGTCTGACTCTGCAGACGCTTCCTCTTCTTTGATTTTGTTTCAGAGGATGCAGGGATTCGAACCAGCAGTAGCCTGCTGCAGGTCTGTTTTTCTGTCTGATGCTACTGATGCATTCATACCTGAACGAATCCTAAGTGCGCACTCAGGAGAGTGTATATCTCCGCCAACACCCCAAAAGAAGCCCCCACCCAAATTCAGATCTGTTATGTTCTCATGTGAAAATACATTTTTGTCAACCAGATCAGAATCATGGTCTGGATCAAAGTACATCTGTAAGAGCTAATTTTGATCCTAATCATGACCTTGATTCTAAATGCTCAACTTTTGTTTCTGGCTGCTGATGTCTGATGATCCAGATATTTGATTTTCATGACTCACATTTGGTACTAGTATTTGGTCCTGATCACTCATTGATGATTCTCTTCATTTTTTTATGATCTGATCATTGATTATGAACATTGTCCCTGATCACGCACATTTTGATCTCAAACTTTGTTACTGTTCACTCATATTTTGATCCCAGGCTTTGTTCCTGATCACTCGTGTTTTGTTCCCAAACCTTGTAACCTTGTCACTCATATTTTGATCCTGATCTTTGTTCCCAATCACTCATGTTTTGATCCCGATTGCTTATATTTTGATCCCAAACATTCTTGATCACTCATATTTTGATCCCAAACATTCTTCCTGATCACTCATATTTTGGTCCCAAACCTGATTTTGGTCGGCACACAGAAGGGTATCTTCAGTACAGAAGAAACTCCATTTTTCACGCATGTGCAGATAACAAATATACAAATTTGGTATGGGGTAATCTCAGTACATGACACCGTCTTTGATCCTGATCTTTTAATTGTGTATGCTCACCTTTGAACTTGATCCGTTTACTCAGCCATGATCTGAACTTGAATTACAACTCGTATTTCATTATTTTGCTGACCTTTGATCCTATTCCTGAACATACACCTTTTTGACTGATTGCTTTGCTCCTGTAATCAGGATCAAATTGAAAAGGGCTCAATGATGGCAATTAATGATTAAAGCAAGGATCTTGCCTTTGACCTACAGTAGCTACATTGTCACCAAAATTTGATTGGATCCTTGGCTCATGCCTCATTCTTCTACCAAGTTTCATTACAATTGACTAATTGGTTTTTCTTTAACTCTGCTTACAAACCAAGGAGCAAACAGATGCTTGTGAAAACATCAACTTGTTCCTGGAGGTGATGAATTAATCTCTGGTTTGGATTCCTGTTTATTCTTTGGGTTTTATTCTTAGTGACATACCACTCCACATCCTGTGTTATGCTGATTTGTGGAAGTAGAACAGAAAGGAATGTCAGAACTGCATGGAAGCAGGATGAATGGAAATAAACAGAACTTAATCCTCTTCCTTCAGGAAGTGGTGGTACAGTATGTGGTACAGTATAAATAACCTGGAAATGTAAACAAATAAAAAGCGGAATGAACAAACTTTTTTTTTCCAAAAGGCAGTAGTCTCCATCAAATGAACAAAAATTTATCTATGAGCATCTCTTTCCTTCAGGAAGAAGATGACCTGTAAACCAGAAGAGTGGATATAATCACGGGGGGAGTTCGAAAGTGAAGGAAAAATGTCGATCATATGTGTTCATGATTCATTATGGGTCCAAGCTCCACAGGCCTGGAAAACGTATTGTTTTCATTCTGTTTATTTATTTATTCATTTCTTTATTTATCTCCCCAATAAATGAAATACTGCGGTGGAGATGGTAGAAGCCTGCATCTAACTCTGGTGCAAAAAATGAAAACTGGGGCCCCTATAGCAGCTCATTTGTGTTTAACTCCCAAACCATGCATATCACATTCAAATGACTTATGTCATCCACACGATCAGTTGGTTAAACTGAATCTTGTGACTTAGGCCACACCCATTTACATCTAGTTAGTTTTCACACAAAATTGCAAAATGTGCAAAATTAGCTTTTTTTCAAACTCCTCCTCGGCTGGCCCTCTGCTCAACACCAAACTTTGCAGATATAGTCTGTTGACCCTCTTGGCAAAAAGTTATTAAAATCCATCAGGATGCATTGAGAATTTCCTTATGATTCAATCGCAGCCCTCTGAATCGTAATCAAATCGAATTGTGAAGTTCCTAAAGATTTCCAGGCCTGAAGTTGTACATGCATTCTATTGGCTCAAGGGCAACATGCTCCACTCCCACCGGGACCAATCTCCTTGTACATGTTTAATGATGCCTGACCCAAAATTTTGCTTCTTCATAGTGAGCACCATCATCTCACTGGGAGTGTATGCTAAGGTCAGCGCCGCGTTTGTGCCATCAGAGTTCAACAGTTTTCCTCCATGCAGGAGTGACTCAATGCACAACATACACAATAATGGAGGAGATGCATGTAAAATCTAAGTTGTGATTGTGATGTGAATGTAGCTAAAGGAGTGCATGGCCTAAAATGCCAGTGATCCCAGATTACAATGGGAAGTGTGGACACTGGTACAGCAAATGGATTTTGATTGCTTTATTGTTGCTCCGGCAGTGAACTGTGGTCATACCAGTGCGACAGCCTGCTGTCAACCCATTGGGGAGATATTCTTGGCACACCTTCCACGATCCGCTTCTGTCACAATAACGTGTTTATCCATCTGCCTTCCAGCCTCCGTCTTTTGTTAGCTGGCCCTTTGTAGTACATACATTCCTTGTTATTCTTTGTGCTTCCCGTCCTTCGTCCTGTTTTCCTGTTAAGTACCAGTAGCCAAGACTTATCTGCTCCACAAGCTTCCATGATTACAAGGAGAGAAAGGTCTGGATGGCACGCTTTGATCTACCCACTAACCCTCTGCTCCCAGTCCCACTTTGTGAATCTGCGGTGGGGGTTGACACGGAGCGTGGGGGGTCGTGGTGGTGGGGGGTTGGCAGTCTTCGGTGACAAATTGGGTTAAACAAAATCGTGGCAGCCGAACAGGAGTTTGTGATTTATGATAAGGAAAAGGTCAGAGCGCTTGAACACTTGGAACACACAGCGAATGAGACAAGCTTAGTCAAATGAAGAGGAGGTGAAGTGGACTGATTAAATTATTTGCTCTGGACAGAATTTATTTCTCTTCCTTCAACCACTCTGCTTTGATTGACAGTTTCTGAAATTGAGTTTTGTCTCAGAGTATGCCATCCTGTTCAGCCGGTGTCTTCTCTCGTATTTAACTTAGTGAGCTGATGAGTTAAAATCTGTTATCAAAACTGAAATCTTTAGTTGATGGACAGAATCGTTTATGGTCATGAAGAAAAAACCCCAACAAAACAATGTACATTGGTTGTGTTTATGTATATATGTATATATGTATATATATATATATATATATATATATATATATATATGTGTGTGTGTGTATAGGGGAGTACAAACTTTACATTACTGATATCTCAGCCAAATGTACATAAAAAATTGCAGTCATGCCTAGCATTTCATTATCAAGACCAAATATATGCAGTTGAGGATTGATGGTTACAGTTTAAAATGAACTTTATTGTAAATAATTATAAATGTAACCAGCAACCAACCATCAGTCACACAACCTTTACTTGGTTTGGCAGTTGGCATGTCACATCATTCAGCAGTTGCTTAAAGGGCCGGTCACACAGCACACGGCGTTAGCTGAACAAAGTCCCAAATCATTGAGAAAAAGTGGCCGAATGAGCCTGGACTTCTCCCATCACCGAAAAGCCTGTGAGTGCGAGCGAACGACGACCTTGACACTTTAAAACAAAATCAAAATGAAGCGCTACCATGTGATCATTTTTGCAGCGAGTCTTTGTTGTCCACAGCCACCTGCAGCTGCGCTGTCTTGACGTGCGCGCACATGCACGTCACAGCCAGTGACATTGGGAGGCAAGAGAGAGAGAGAGAGAAGGGGTGGCTGGAGGTTGGACGAAGTTGGACGACAACCAAACGGAACGCTGATGGTACGGGAACTACGCAAACGACGAGGAACTGTCAAGACAGAAAGCAAAATGAAATACGGATGAATTGAGGTTGTCAGGATTCGTTCACATTTTTCAACAGTTTGAAAATTCTGACGAAGCGCCAGCTACAGAAATGAAGATGGGCGATGGTTAAATGATGTCACTGTAAGTCCAGATTTCCTGTTTCGTTTTAGCTTCGGTGTCCTTCCTTAGTGCTGTGTGACTGGGGCTTAAAGTAGACTCTGCGTGGTGGCATAGCGACATTGTGCCATTGCTTAGGGAGAGCCCTGGACTGTTGATGTTGTTTAAAAACGCAAAAGTACTTTTTATCCTATTACTTGATTAATCAGTAGAATAATCAATAGAATACTCGATTACTAAAATAATCAATAGCTGCAGCCCTAGTTTCATATCATAAAACGGTAATTTTCTTGAACTCAGTTTAATCCAGACAAATAGAAATAATTTAATTTTACTGTAGCAGTGACAGACATCCCCAAGTGTTGAGGACATAAGTGGCTGGAGAACACAAAGGGGATGCTCATACTTCACCTGGTTGCGGCAGATAGATGGTTTTCGAGATGTGAAGGTGGACTGGCTGTCTGCCTGGGTGGTTGCCATCCAGGACCCAAGGTGGTTCCGTGGTGTCATGGATGCAGTGAACCGTGGCACCAGTGTATGCTTCCAGACTTTAGTTCCATCCATCCATCCATCCATTTTCTTCCGCTTTATCCGTAGTTGGGTCGCGGGGGCAGCAGCTCATGCAAAGCCGCCCAGACCTCCCGATCCACACACACCTCCCCCAGCTTCTCTGGGGGAACCCCAAGGCGTTCCCAAGCCAGCCGAGAGATGTAGTCCCTCCAGCGTGTCCTGGGTCTTCCCCGGGGCCTCCTCCCAGTGGGACGTGCCCGGAACACCTCTCCAGCGAGGCGTCCAGGGGGCATCCGGAAAAGATGCCCGAGCCACCTCAACTGACTCCTTTCGACGTGGAGGAGCAGCGGCTCGACTTCAAGCTCCTCCCGAGTGACCGAGCTCCTCACCCTATCTCTAAGGGAGCGCCCAGCCACCCTGCGGAGGAAACTCATCTCGGCCGCTTGTGCTCGCGATCTCGTTCTTTCGGTCATGAGCCAAATCTCATGACCATAGGTGAGGATCGGAACGTAGATCGATCAGTAAATCGAGAGCCTTGCCCCCCCTACTCAGCTCTCTTTTCACCACGACGGTCCGATACAGCGACCGCATCACTGCAGATGCTGCACCGATCCGTCTATCGATCTCACGCTCCATCCGTTCCTCACTCGTGAACAAGACCCCGAGACACTTAAACTCCTCCACTTGAGGCAAGGACACTCCACCGACCTGAAGAGGGCAAAGCACCTTTTTCCGGTCGAGAACCATGGCCTCGGATTTGGAGGTGCTGATTTTCATCCCGGACGCTTCACACTCACCTGCAGACCGCCCCAGTGCACGCTGAAGGTCCTGATTTGATGAAGCCAACAGAACCACATCGTCCGCAAACAGCAGAGACGAGATTCTGTGGTTCCCAATCCAGACCCCCTCTACACCCTGGCTGCACCTAGAAATTCTGTCCATAAAAATAAAGACTTTAGTTCACTTGTAGAAAACACACTGTTGAAACCTGCTGGTGGGTTGTTTGGTTTGAAGGGTTATACGCTACAGCTCTGTAGCAACTGCAAACTAGATTATAATGAATTTCAATTTTGGAAATTAGTTTCTTTGTCTTTCCTTATTGACCTGCTAATTCCATTTACTTTTGATCTCCATTTGTATTCTAGTGTAATATTATTGTGTTCTACTACTGCAATTTGTAAAGACCTTACAGACGTCTCTGTCTGCACATTTGCGGATGTTCACGGGTTGTAATTAAAAGACGGTTGCACGACTGGTGTTTTTATAGCTCTTTGCGTGGTAACATATGCAGTGAGTGGAAGTGTTGGCATTTATTGTTTGGAAATCCATAGAAGTAGTTGAGAAAAAGAAGTTCCCTTTCGCACACATCTGCATCAACAACTATTAGGCTGCAGTACTATCGGTAGTTCATTCATTCCTTTTCTATACACTCTTACTCCATTCAAGGGTCACGGGTGGGCAGGAGCCTATCCCAGCAGTCAAATAATTTAATCTTAGTTGAAATTTTTGCCAGGACTGGTTCTAGAACTGTGACGCTGAATCTGAGATACTTTAAAAATTTTCTGCTGTATATGTGATTAATAACACAAGATCCACATGACTAATTTAAGCTGTTTAATCATTTATCGGTGTCAGTCGTCCCACATTTTGGTATTTTGCCAGAGGTGGGATGAAGTCACTGTCAAGTCATTCTCAAGTCATCATTCAGCAAGTGTCATGTCTCAAGTCAGCTTTCATACAATTGGTGGTTATTTTGACTTGAGACTTGTGACCCACCTCTGTATTTTGCCCTCTTTTGATGTACTGAGTATGGGTCGTTCAACAAGGAACTAAATAATTTTCGCCTGTTGATGTGAAGCGACCACCTGACTCACTGAAGTGTCTGATTGACTTGGCATCACAAGGTGAGGACGGGCTCTTCAGACTCTGCACATTGAATCCATTCAAGCTGAAATTGTGCATTCATGTGAGTGAAAAGGGAAATACACATTCATGTGTCCTTCCAGTTATCAATGAGGAAGTTAAGTAAACCGTAACCACTGAACTGTAAATATATTAGTTGGATTGTTGTCACCAATTTTCTTAACTGATTGGTTGAAGTTACACTGAAATGTCCTTTTGAAAAAGGTCCAAACATTTGTGTTGATGCACACCGTCGTAAGGTGTGTGTAGATTAATCCAGTCACAGGTGTTTGTTTTGTTGTCTTGTCCCAGACTGTCATCGATTTCAGCTTTCTGATCCCTAATTAATACCAATTTGTTGATACTTGTAAGCTTCTTGAAATTGTTATATTAAAAAGCACACGACTAATATAAAGAGGTTTTTCTGTGGTTAAAAAATATCAATGATTGCTTCTGTTTTCAGCTTCCCACCATGATGAATGCAAAATTCTGTTCTCTTTTTTTACCACTTCATGTAAATGCACCACCAGGAAACCTTTCAGCACAAAAAACAAACCTCACGCAACTTGGGCCCAATTCCAATACCCTCTCTTTGCCCTTTCCATTCATTTTCTGTATTTGCATGCCTTTGAAAAATGATGGGAAAGGACAAAGTGGTAGGGCAAAGGGAGAGTACTGGGGCTGGATCTTGGATTTGCCTGTAAACTGTTCCTTAAAATGGGTTGCTTATCTCAAGCTGGATTCAGGCACCAATAAATTGACTTAATAAGCTACCACACAAATCTGAAATGGCAGCAGTCTAGAGGTGGGAGGTGTAATTCACTGGAAAATTATTTCCATCAGTGTAGCATGTATGTAAAACTGTGAGTGGTTCTGTAATTCATTAATTGGGTCACACCCCAGGATTGCTTGATTTAAGCAACTCTCAACACCGGCCTAGTTTGGTGTTGTTTTGCACTGCAACTGGCCCAACTTTATGCACTTTGGCTGATTTCCCTAGTCAGTTCTCACCTGGCCAAGTGTTATATAGTGTTCTGACCCAGTTGAAATTTGATACCTGGGTCACTTATTTTCTATAGGGTCATGACCCTATGGTCACTTTTCTAGTATCGAAAATTGACCTGCCCCATAGAAGTTTGACCCCTTATCAGTTTTTAACTTTTGTTAATAAGAATGTTCTACTGTAAACAGAAATAAGTTTGGAAATATACAGTTTATGCATATTATTTGCTCTTTTTCTTCATATGTATGTACTATTGTCAACGTATATGTTCACATTGACTAAGTATTTCAGTGTAAATATTGTAAAATAACGTGTTTTATTTTTATTAATGTTTGTTCATTGGTATATTGTATTTTTGTCTATCTATATATAATATAGCCATAAAAAATGTAAATGTTCATATAAATCTGATACGTGATCTGGACCGATTGTCATGGTAATGGTCTGGCAAAGACCGTTACCATGACTATATGATGTTGTTTAACTTTTCTACCAGTGAGCCACACTTGATACTTTTTTTGCAAACAAACATGAAAAGAACACGTTTAACTGACTGCTGTTCTCAAAAGTCATTGTCCTGCAGCATGTCTGTTTTCTCACTTTATCCTGAAGTTACAGCTCTTGGTCAGAGTTAGTTTCCAAGATGCCACGGAGGGTGCCATCTTGGAAGTGCTAATGTTAAAATGTTATTGAAAATAGAGGTTTCAAAATAAAGGTTTTGAAAATTAATCCCCAAAATATTCATAATAAAGGGTGCACATCATCGTGCCATGCGCAAGCCATATCCGAAAGGTGAGGCCAATCTGACAAGCAGTCAGAGATATGCGAGCCACATACCCACACACACAGGCATTTCTTGCTTTATTTATATAGTTGGTTACTTTTCCTTGTGTGGGGGTCAGAACTCTGTAATGTAAAAGAGACACATGGGCCACTGACACCAGAACAAGCTGGGTGAACCTGTCCTCAACTGTTGACATCTTGGGGTAAACCTGTCCAGGGCTACCTCCAGCTGAATATCACTAGGATGGCTGGCCTCCTGAAGACTTAGAACATGTTCCAGTTTGGTATGAGTTTAACTGTTGATTGACATTATGCGGCAGCAAACACAAAGTGGTAAAAGTATGGGGCAAATAAAGCCTTAATGGGTTGATGAAACTCCCAGCCAACTGCTTCAACAAAAGATTCATTACTTGAAGCTAAATGTAACCGTTCATTTGAGACTACCAACACCTACTGGTCAAATAATGTGGAGCACAGTTCTGCGATTTTACAAGCTAGAGACTGTATAGCACAGTACCTGTGGACATGTAACAAACAGCAAGCAATATTATAGTCAATATTGATAAGACTTAGTGATAGACAGATTCCAACGAGTGCAGTTGGATATTTTCATATGAACTGAGAATTAGACTGTTTTAATTAAAGATACATGTGTATGTCATGCAGTTGCCGTTTGTTTGATTGTAGGACAAATAAAAATGTCCCATTTGTTCAGTGGACAAGTTGGACAAATCCTTCATGTTGGAGGCTGGAAGATATTTGAGGACAAATCCCTAATTTATTTTTTTGAGTTTGGAAAGTTGGTGGTAGTTTGTCTTTGTTAAAAGTTGTAAACTGATGCCTAATGAGCATTGGAGTTGGGAGATGCTTTGGAGCTGGAGGTGTGCATATCCTGAATTCAGCGCCTTGGGCTGCGTCTGATAGACAAGACTGAGCTGAGCCCTCTGAAGCCTTTTTGTGTGTTCTGCAGTCTGGCTGGTTTTGCTGGGTTTTTTTTTTTTTCCCTGTTAGTGAGGTAGTTGTGAATGCCTTTGGGATGACTCAGGCGGATGTGTTGGTGTGTGCTGCTGCACTAAGTGCACTTGCTTGTTGTGTGTGTCTGTAATGTTACAGTAGTGTGTGTTCACATGGAGCCTAGAGGTCTTCTGGAGCTGCATAGAATGAGATCTCGCACTGAAGCTGCTGCTTCATTCTCTTTGTCCAGCTGCTACCGCAAACATGACTGCAGGTGATTTACTTTGGTATCCATACATTAACAGCTTTTGGGGAAAACGGTGTGTTCTCATAGGTGGGGGTGTAAAGTATATTAAAGTACAATATATTGACTTTATCCAGTGTTGGGGACTATGCACTGATGCCATCTGAAGATCTGCTTTCATTGCATTTTATAAATGTATGTGCATATAACATTATAGTTTTCAGCAAACTAACGTCACCTGGTGACTTTACAAACATATGTTAAAATTTGTAGATGAAAAAATATACCGTAGACGCTGAGGTGATGCATTCTGAATAAATAGATACAATTAAATTCCCTGAAGACATTTTCTCATGAATGCCAGACATTGTTGATAGGGCTGCAGGATGTTAGAAAAAAATTAAGTAGCATACACATGGTTGTAAATGGTAAATGGACTGCATTTATATAGCGCTTTTCCATCTGCATCAGACGCTCAAAGCGCTTTACAATTATGCCTCACATTCACCCCGATGTCAGGGTGCTGCCATACAAGGCGCTCACTACACACTGGGAGCAATAGGGGATTGCCCAAGGGCTCTTAGTGATTTTCCAGTCAGGCGGGGATCTGAACCCATGATCTTCCGGACTCAAGCCCAACACTTTAACCACTAGACCATCACCTCCCCTCTTGTGAACGTACGGACCCAACACTGGCTGTAGCATGAAAATATGAAATTCAAAAATGGTGCAATCGTAGTTCACTGCCTTGTTTTAACAATACACAATGAAGAACACGGAGTAGAGATGGTTAATTGAAACACAACAAATACTTCCAGGAGCCTCGCAGCCAGATGCTTCTTTAAAAGCTTTTAAGCTTTCATCAGATCGACCGTGGATCTCCTGTGGCGACCCCAAGTGAAAACAAGGGAGCAGCTGAAGGGACTTTTTATTCATCACTGATACTTAGAAATTCTTGCCTGTTGATCATTTATTTTCACAATTTTCAGTACAAAATGGCAACTTTTGATAAGCAAAAATTAATGCTGAAAATGCACCAAAATGTACCTTTTTTTTCCATCGTCTTGAGGTGCTGGAACTCACGGCCAGGCCTTGATTCTCACATTTTCAATACCTAGTGTGTCTCAGGACTCAGTGGCCAAAAATTATACTGCAAACCCCATTGCTGAGAAACTGACTATTTAAATTTAAAATTAATTCCATGAAATTACACCATTGGTACTTGTTGAATGACAAGTCCTTTGGTTCACACCATAGGATAATTTAAAAATGTTGTCCTTTGGGCCGAAGCCTGATGTGACATTGTTTCTCATGTTATTGCATCGGTAAGACATGCCACTTCATTTGTGGCCACAGATGTTTCAAACTGGGGACAGATGACCATTGATAGTTGCATTGAGGTTCCTGATCAAATCAGAATTTCACACTGTTCTCTGCAGGTCAAGGTTGTAACCCAGAAAACTCTGTCTCAAAGCATTCTGCGGGCTCAGAAATAAGATTACAGACAGTGTATGAAGAAGAAAAGGACCTAGGGCTGTGCAATTAACCGAATTTCGATCGTGATATCGATATTTGTATCAAACGATCTCCAAACTCGTATAATCGAGTGAAACGATTTAAGGGCCTTTCATCAGGCCAATCCGTCAACGTGTCCCGAGACGCATGACGTCAGACGCGTCGCTTCGGAAGCGGCAAGGGGGCGGGATTGCTACATCACACTCTGGCTGTTTCCACAACTTGAAAAAAGTTCAGCGATCGCCATCTTGAATTTGCGTCGCCTGAACCACAAAAAAGCTTTAAAAAACAGCAGTAGAACGATTCTCCAATCACCCTGCTGGGAGAAGTTTTTTTTTTCAGCTACTTTTCAGAGTGACGCCGACCGAGGGAGGACTGACGACTTGGTGGTATATCGATTGAACCGCGACAGCGAGCCGACCTGCACGGAGAAGCCAGCCTTCAGGCATCATTCCTGGGCAGAGCGAGGCAGGCAGTCGGGGTGATGGAGCAAACCCACTCAGTCCGAAATCTCCCACTTTTTGGATATATGCTAAGTCCCAGTTTGCCCAACGGAGTTTAGTTCTGCAGCTTTATCGAGGTGAGAATAATGTAAAAATAAAATGTGACGTTTACTGAACTGCTGTGAAGGATTAATAATCGGCTAACATTAGCTTAGCCACTTAGCACAGTTGATCTGCGTGAACGCTTTAATTTGTAAATGGTTCAATCTTTTTTATTTTTACCAAATAAAGCTACATCTTTTTTCAGACACCACAAAAGCTTAACTTTAAATAAGTTATTTTTTCGGGTGTTTTTTTTCCCATCGTTTTCCCCCCGTTTTTTTTTTTCCCTTTTTTATATATAAACTGTTTAGTGTTTCTTTATATTTAAAGAAATATTTTTATTTGTCCTAATCAGGAACATTTGCTGTGCAGACAACCAAACTTCCATTGATGAGCTGAACACCACGTCCAGTTGAAAGAAAACATCTCTATCTTCAAAATAGGACAAAAGTGTCTTCAGCAACACTGCCAGAGTTCAAAGCTGCAGAAGAGAACTTCATCTGGTCCCGAGAATTCAGCATAACATCGCCTGCTTCTAAATAAAAGGCTCTTTCAACAGCAACTATTTTATTATTTTAAAAAAAGCTGTTTCATTTTATATTTTAACAATAAATGAACGGATACATTTCTCCAAAAGGAGATAAGGAGACGTGGTCAAGGGAATGATGACAAAAACACAAACTAATGAACTTAAATTGAAACAAAAACAATGCAGCCGCACTATGTCCTAGTAGCACAAGTCAGGGAGATGCCCAAAGACACTGACCAACTGGTCAGTGACAACAGGGAAGGGAGAGGAAAACAGAAAAATAATATGTAATATGATATTTTTAATATTTATTTTATTCATTTTATGTTTTATACAGGTAAGGTACAGTACATTTTCAATTTAGAGGTTTTGTGCACATTGTCTATAACAATTCTTTTTTTAGAGTGAGACAAATGCTGAATAAATGCATTGTGTAACAAAAAAAAAAAAAATCGTTTGAATAATAGTGATTTCAGTATTTACCTAAATAATCGTGATACTGATTTTTTCCATAATCGAGCAGCCCTAAAAGGACCCGGTAAATGCCCATCCAACTGGTACACTGAGATCTCTGTGTGTGACTGGTGTTGGAGGGGGATGTGATGACTGGAGATATCCACCCACGTCTGCCTCCTCCGGGGGGTAATTTAATCTCAACGTTTGGTCTGCTGTTGACCGTGTGACCCCAGAGCCTGCCGGATGCAGGTAATACTGCTAATGGACCTTGTTAGGGAGGCATCGTAAGCTCCACAGCTGGGATGGTGCTGCTAGAAGCTAATGAGATTGACAAGGAGAGAATGGGCCCAGGCCAGGTTTTTCTAAGCTTTTCTGTAAAGTAGTCCTGCTTAGAAGGTCATGGAAATCTTTTTAACCTTTGATATTACTGATACTTATGACATGGCAGAATTGGACTATAAAGAATAAACAACGCATAATTTCTAGTGGTGTCACGGATCATAGTTGCCTGATTCATCATGCCTGGTTTGGTACGCATGTGAGCCGCGGATTATTTGCAAAATTTACACGTGTGATTTCCTGTTATGGTGATTTGTTTTTGAAGTGGTAACTGCATTAATTTTGATGCAGTCATGGTAAAATCACAGTTGTGTGGTTAAAGCAGCTGCACGTCCACATTAGGAATGCACACATCCACATTTTTTCACTTCTAATCCGATCCCGACACCGGAATTTGGATAACTGCCCATACTGATAGTATTCCGATACCAGAACTTTGTTTGCTTTAATATTATTATCATTATTGTTGATTTTATATGAGGATATTTTGTATCCCCAGTTATACAGCTTCATGATGAAGTGGTATGGAGGAGGATTTTCTCAAACAGAATACCTGAAAGTTCAGGTACAATTTGCCAGTATGTACATCTAAGATGCAAGCCTAGATTTGATGTTTTGGGTTTTTTTTTTTTTGGTGGTTTCTTGTGGCATTTTGGAAATGTGGACTGCACTCTGTTATCAAAATGGTACATGTAGTTGTACAAGGGCAAGACCATTGGATCCTGATATTTTTTTAAATAATGTTAGAGTACCTGGAATTGATAAAGTTACTTACTTGAACATATTTTTCATTTAACTGCTGACAAATGTTTGGCAGATTTCAGTCATCAGTGTAATATGTTTTTTGCTGATTTCAAAAATGCTAACTTGATTCACGCGTCAGGACGCAGCTGCTCATGGCGCTCGACAAACAACACCTCCGTGTTGGAAGCCTTACAGGACAAGTTGGAACATGCCCAACTGTTAAACAATTTCTCTGATACTCACTCGACTGAAGAGCGATCAAAAGCCGCCTGAATCTTATGAATGGTTTCCAAAACGGAGGTGTTTTTTGTCCCGCCGCGGCATGAGCGGCTGCGTCCTGACGCGCGAATCCGTCTGCACGTCTGTCACTACAAAATCTCCTTTAACAGTGGAATGTGCCGATAAAGTGCTGATCCCGACCTCTTATGAAACTTCTCTGCTAGTTACACAACGTCCTGCATCAACAGAGCCTTAAATTTGGAAGTGATCAGCTCCTTTCAGCCTCTCAATCGCGGCTCGGAGCGCAGCACGCCCTCCGGCGCTGTGGGCCATCCTTAAAGTGGCAGTAACAATCCTTAATCTCTCTGAAGCCCATAAAAGTTTCACCGAAAGCCAACCGAATCTTCCAAATGGTTTCCAGCTGCTTGTCTGGCAGAGTTTCTGAAAAAATTTTAATGCAACAAAACGGCAGTCCTTCAGACATTCTTTTGACAATGAAAAAACGATGAGAGGGGTGGACCAGTGCACACACAAAGCCTGCCCACAGGCGAATGACGCAACCGACAGGCGTGAAAAAACTCATGGATGCGCACAAAGGTGGATGTGCCTGGATATGCCAGAACATGTCCTGTGAGGCTTCATCATGGCGTTGCTTTGCGCCATGCGGCACCGCCGTGTCGCGCGGAATTCCTCCGCACGTCTGTCTCAATGTGCTGAAAAAGTGCTGATGTCCACATCTTTTCACAATTCCTGTGCTAGCCAGATGACATCCCGGATAAAACACAGCGTCCAGTTTGGAAATGAACAACACATTGATGAAGCCTCACAGGACATGTTCTGGCATGTCCAGGCACATCCACAATTTCTCGGATAATCACTCGATGGAAAAACCACCGACAGCTGTCTGAACTCCATCTCAAAGCCCTCCTATGAGACCAAAACGGAGGTGGTTTTGTCTCGTTCCAGTAGCGAATCCATTGTGACGCGCGAAGCCTCCGCTCGGCTTTCCATGACAAAATCTCTTGTTAAAAGTGAAATCTGCCAGAAAATGGTTGATGTCCAGCTCTTGTGATAACCACAGAAATTGCACACGATGGTCATGGATCCATACAGCCATCCGTTTAGAAATGAAATGGTCGTTCAGCCTGTCGATGGCGGCTTCGGAGCGCGGCGCACCACCAGTCGCTCTGGGCCGTCCTTAAAGCGACAGTAACACTCCGTAATCTCTTTGAAGCCCATAAAATTTTCACCAAAAACCATCTGAATTTCTCGAATGGTGTCCACTTTGATGTCCCTCACAGTTTCTGAAAAAAGTTTGATCAAGCAAAGCGGCAGTCTCTGAGCCATTCCTTAACAATGAAAAAAACGACGAGAGGGGTGGACCACTCCTCAATCAAAGCCTGCATATATATGTGTATATGTGTGTATGTGTATATATGTATATGTGTGTATGTGTATATATATGTGTATATATATATGAATGAATGAATGAATGAATGAAAACTGTTTATTTCGAACATTTGATACAACAACAATTACAAGATAGATCAGTAAAGACAACAACAAAAAAGTTCCTACTGTGTACCCAACATGTCCGAAAGGGGTAGGGTGAAGCATCAGCTTATTTATCTCTACCCCTTCTTCCCCACAACCAGTAATACCCTTTGTCACATATACACATAGATTCCTACACACCTAAACCGATATATATATATATATATATATATATATATTTATATATATATATATATATACAAACATAAATATACACCTACACATACCTACTTACATACAAAATACTATATATTTACAAGCCGAAGCAAAAAACAAAAACACCCTAACCCTCATTACCCTTCCTCCTCCCTATACCTAGAAAAAACCATATTTTTGTACCGCTGTTTGAACTGGTTCATGCTTGGACATTGCTTGAGCCCCACTCCTAATCTGTTCCACATCCTCACCCCACAGACAGAAATACAGAAACCTTTTAATGTTGTTCGTGCCCATTGATGCTTTAAATTAAATTTCCCCCCCAGACTGCAATCCCCTGATCTGTTAAAAAACATATTTTTAATGTTTGCTGGAAGTAAATTGTTTATTGCTTTATACACGATTTGTACTGTTTGAAAATGAACCAAGTCTGTGAATTTTAAGAATTTGGATTGTAAAAATAGTGGATTTGTATGATCTCTATAGCCAGTATTATGAATAATTCTTATAGC